>NW_017309734.1:24071-33821 GCF_000935625.1 Nanorana parkeri | reverse complement strand
GGTGTGTTTGTTGGGGGGGGGGGGGGGGGGGGGGGGGGTTCTTCCAGTCTGCACATGGGCTTTGGAAGATGAGGGTTCTGGCCGGTAGTAGATGATGTTTTTCTGGCTGTTCTTATATACAACAGATGACATGCATGTATGTAAGGGGTTGCAAGAAGAAAATGCAAAGAGCTCAGTTGCTGCTGTATAAAAAGCATTAGGCTATTAACCCTATGTCCTAGAGTGCAATTCTGATGGAATGTGAAACAATAGTTAACTCATTTTCAGGGCCAATTTACACTTGTGAGTTGTGGTAATGCATTAACACAAGTTACTACAATGCTTCTGTGTGAAGTTAATTTGTGAATGGTAGCCCAACTCGCTGTACAGTAGCCAGCAAGGCACAACCTATCGCAGCGCACTGCGTTTCTAGACAAGGGTTTATTATTACAGCTATTTATATAACGCTGTAATTATATGCAGCACTTCACATATTAATCATTCACATCAGTCCCTGCCCTCAAGGAGCTTACAATCGAAGGTCCCTATCTTATATGCACACATGCTACAGCCAATTTAGACAGAAGCCAATTAACCTACCAATTAACTAGCGCAACTCACACTGCAAGTGCAAAAATAACTTTTCATGTACCAGAAATTTCCATAGAAAATAAGTCATGTTTTACAGTTTGAACGGTGACTATTTTGAAATATCTAGTGTTACTGTAGATACAATGTACACATTTTATTGTGAAGTTTACATTTACAAAATAGGTAAAGCCATGTTTTAACATTTTGTGAACTTTTTAAAGCCATATTACAAAACAGATGAACAGAAAAAATAAATATGGTTTAAAACTATGTATGAATGGTAAAAAAAAGGTAATTAAAAAGAAAAAAATCTAATTTGCTGGTTTCTGCAGAAAACTTACCGAGCAAATAAAAGGAAGTCTGTCATTTGCATATAACGTCTGCAATTATTTACAACAGAGTTATATAGTTAATGTTCACAATATATACCAACGATCACTATAAGAAGCTGTTACATTGATCATTGAGGAAAGAGCTGCTGCCAAAGGAATGAGATGTTGGCTGTAAAACTGTTAGCAAGTGTAGGAGTGTACACAGAGGTTGAGAGTGGCGGGATTATTATATCGCATCCTGGGTACACCTTGTTGACTTTACTGAAGTCTTGGGTGGGGTACCTACAGTAGTATACCCCTGGCCCTCAAAAGGTTAGCAAGCTAGGATAGAGTTTTGAACCTTTGCTTTAAAAACCTGCCAGAAGTTCTAACCTTTCCCAACTCTAGTCAAAACTAAAAAAAAAAGGAAACCGTTCTGGGGGAATAAGGCCTGGTTCACACCTAGGCGGCACCGTTTGTACGCGTGTGAGCAACATGTGGTTATTTGTGCGTTTTTGTGCACGTTTTACGCGCGTACATGAAGGTGCACATTTTGACTGGCAGCTCATGCAACAATGGAAGAACGCGCTTTTAAATGCGCAAAAACACTCACGAAAATGTGCAACATGCTTCTGCTGCACATTTTTTTCAGGCATTTCCATTGAAGTCTATGGGGCAAAAACATGCTTTTACCTACCCAAAGAAGCTCATGTACCTTTTTGGGTGTTTGGCTTTTTCCTGCTGGTGTTTTTCTGTTCAGGTGTGAACCAGGGCCATTGAAAATCATAGGATTTCTTGTGTTGGGCATTTAAAAGCGCTTTTCCAACTGCTCAAAAACTCCTAGGTGTAAACCAGGCCTTACACTTTAGGTAAGGTAACAATGAATCTCTGTCAGTCAATTTTTCTTACAGTTGCAAGTATTGCACACAATGTATTCCTTTGTGGAAAGGAAAGAACTAAAACAAAAAACTTTTGCTTAATAATGTAAAACTGGACAGTTATGACATATGGGTCACCAGCCTGACTCATGCGGACATGGGAAATGAAACTGCATACTCATTCGTGTAATTTAGCAACTTAGATAATGCACCGAGAACAGAAAAAATCCAAATCAGTTTGGATAATGTATGCGCTTAAATGTTTTAATTGAAATGTTTCTAAAAACACTTAAATGTGTATACAACCCAATTATAACTTAATCAGATCTTGATGATTATTGGATTATGATTATTTAAAGTAAAACACTGGAAAAGCTGTAAATTACAATTCGTGTGCTGTTCATACATTGTGATCCATATGACAATAAAGCATTGTTCTGCAACCGAAAAATGTAAACGTTATTTTTAGGACTTGGTAGAGGACTTGGTCTCTTTCTATGAAATCTCTATGCACCTGACAGCTGTTTAGTGGTTAATGTGAGATTAGTTTTTCTCTCACATGTGTCATAATGAGACAAAGAACTATTGCATATCTTTTCCATCGCCCAGGAACATGTTCTGCTATTCATATCAGGAAGGTCTTGCATATGAAAAAGCAACTTGAAAATAAAAAAAAAACAGAAAAGGCATTGTCCATTATTTTCATGAAAATTGATGACGGTCTTAAGCAGATTAAAGGATTATAGTGTACTTTTCAATAAAAATGTAGGCTTGCAGTAGGTGTTGCCAGACTGCAAATATCAAGCTGTGCCTTTTAATAGAGGCCAGTTATCCTCAAACTGTACTCGAAGAGGAAGATAGAGAGTGGTCTGGTAGGCTGATAGGGATCAATGGCCAGTCTGACACAGATCACAGCCCCCTGACTTCTTCTTGAAGGATGCTGTCTTGAGCCACTTGTGCTAGGCTCAGTAGTTTCCAGGATGTAAATGCTGTGCTGCTTAAAAAGACCAGGAAGTTGTAAGATGATAGTTCAGCCAATGTAAGCTGTTGATCACAAACCCGTATTCTTATAGAAAAGTTCTCCCTTCCCTAAATAAGAGTGATTACTTTGTCTGTACATATTATTGGTAAATGGAAAATTAATGGGAATATTTTTTTCTTAATTCCGTGTTCCCCTTTCTGAGATACAGCAAAGTAAATGTTAAATGCTGAGCATTTCTACATCCTACTCTCCTCCACACAATGCACTTGGTATATATCTGTCAGAATAAAAACTACCCCGTATGAAACTATGAGTAAATATTGTCCATAGGGTTGGGTTTTGCTGATGGGTCCACAGCTGCTTGCATTAGGCATAATGCCACTGATGACCCCAGGAAAATGGCTCACATGCAACTTCAGATTTCTGCTAAGCCAACACAAGCAGTGTCCTAAGGTAGCAGGGCTGTCGGAGGTGGCAAGCACCCACCCACAGATCATGTTGCCAACTTTCAGTTATACATTCTTGTTTATAATAAAAGGTTCCACGATGCTGCCCTGTCTGTGGAACATGGCCAGGTCTGCTTTGCGGCTGCCTCTGTACCGCTTGTGCATTTTTGTTGATGACATAGTTTTTGTTGATGACTTTTAGTTTACTTACACAGGGTCTGTACACCTAGAACTAAACTAATAGCATAGTAGGAAGACAGTTTGCCCTAATCTTCTAGTTTTTGGCTTTACGTGATCCAGACCTGTGTCTTTTATCCTTTCTTTTCTCAGCCCAATTGGCTCCTGTGCTTGCAATGTTTCGGAAGTAGTAGAGTATTGTACCATGTTAGCCATTGATTAGTGACAAAAGGTGGGAGTTTAAGTGATACCCTTTATTGGCTTACATAACTTGTTCAAGTTGCAAGCTTTTGGGATTCATTAGATCCCTTTGCCAGGCTTTATTTAGAAAAAGATGTCAGTGTCCTTTTGTTTTAGAAGATGTCACTGTTCTATTGTTTTAGAAGATGTCACTGTCCAGTTGTCCACTGTCCAAAGTCTTTTGTTTCTGCAACTATGGTAGCCAGTCACTTGGGTTAGGAGGGGGTGGCACAGGACAGTTGACATAGGGGCAGAAAATATAAATGTGGCCCTGCTTCCAAGTCCAACCAGTTTCTGCATGTTCCACTGTTTTTTGTTTTTTTTGCTTCAACTTTTTAATCATATCTTGTGGCCTATTATGGCAAAATTGTGGCCAACTGATAAATAATAAAGAAGATTTCCAGTTTGCGATGTTTTTGACACATAATCCACATAAGTCTGGGATAACTGTGATCTAAAGTGACATCACTGAATAATTTTTAGGATTACAGAGTATGGCAGGACTCACTGATAATTAACTTTTAGATATGTCATAAACTGGTCTTCCCAGAAAAAAACCCATAGTTTAGTTGTCAGCTTAATCCATTCTTCTGCTTCACTGACACATAATAATCCATAATGAATGACCTTTATTTAAATATCTTTCACTGTGTGTACATTTCCTCTCCTGTAACCCCATGTCCTACATGCTACATGCTATGTTTCTCCAGTCTGTGCCATACAATTCCGTACATCAGTGATCTTGGCATGACTATAAATACACAGCCGACTTGTATAAACAAAAAGCTTTGGAAAATCTAACTCTTGTAAATACAACCTGTACATGTTATCAGCTTTGTGTTAGCAGATCTCTGTGCCTTTTCTCACAAAGCTTTTCTTTGTCAAGTGGGCTGTAGAATTATTAGTAGGGTAATTATTAGGGATGCACCGAAATTTCGTCTGCTGGAAAATATTGTCTGAAAATTGCACTTTTGGCAAAGTGCCGAAAGTGCCTTCTTTCGGCTGAAATTGCGGTGCATCCATAGTTTCTCTCCTCCGCTGTGCGATGCTCTGTTTGCCCTCTGACACAGCGCAGTGTTCAGCAGGGAGGAGAGAAACTGTCAGAGGAGGCCGAGTGAATACCCGGCGTGTCACAAGAGGCCAGACTCTCCTCCCGCACCGCCCCCCTCAGCCTCCTCTGACCAATCAGAAAGGAAAATGGTGTGGGGGGCAGAGACAGCTATGCACTGTCACTGAAGACAGCAGAGACAGCAGTGCAGGGGATGAGTCATCTGTGAATATAGACCGAGCTCTCCTCCCCGCACCGCCGGGTCAGCCGTGACAGCGAGTCAGATGGAGAGCAGTACAAGCAGTCAGCGAACAGCTGATCGCTGACTGTTAGTAAATTATACTATGTCCAGTTATTTACAATGTACCAGTTATGAATGAATAGGAAGTGATCTACATCACTTCCTGTTCATTCATAATTGTGTACATAGTAACTCATACTATATACAGAATGTATGAATGAACAAGAACACGCAGTATAGAGGATTCCTGTTCATTTATAACAGGGGATGCAGAAAACGAGATTGAGGACTCTGTGTCTTCAATCTCTTTTTCTATTTTAAAAGGGAAATATCAGGGATCTGCTTAGACCCCTGATATTTCACAGAAGCTCCCACAGTAAAGTTGAAAAATAAAAACATTTAGAAAAAATAAATACAAAATAAATAAATATAAAAAATTATAAAAAATAAATAAAAATAAAATATTTTTAAAAATGTAAAAAGGTTAGAAAACAAAATTATTTTCGGTTTCGGCCTGACATTTTTTGGTTTCAGTTTCAAAAATTAATTTTGGTGCACCTCTAGTAATATGTGTGACTGACAACACCCTTTTTGGGGCAGACAACCCCACGGTCATTAGATGGTTCATTCATTGCTGTTTGTTGCTCTCTGTAACCATACTCCCACCTCCCTGTACTGGCCCACTTTTACTAAACCCACCTGCACTCTATATCTGTCCTTTCACAGAATATGGCAACATTAATAACAATGTATTATGTTTATACTTGTATGTTTTATGAGTCTTTAAAATGGTGCAGATAGATTGGTGCATATAAAAATAAAGGGCAAGAGACCATTTTTACCTGTGTGGTTTTATTTTCACGCTCTCTTTTTTGCATTGTATTGTGCTGCATTTTTCTCCAATGCTACCTAAGTTCAACCAGAAAAAAATATCATAGCTCCTACATTCAAAAGTACATAAAATGGTAGATAATGCATGTTTTGTGTGCTATTACCTGCCCACGTAGTATTTTTTATTATAAAAATGATTAGTTGGCATATGGGGCCAGCTTGTACTCTCTATTTATATAGGTTAGTTGAAGTCAGGGACCAGGAAATGTTACCTTTGTAAAAGTTTTTTTTTTCTTTATTAGGTCCTAATCTTTAATGGTACAACAGTCCCCCTATACAACCAAAACTACCCAACTCCAATAAGCATGGCGAGTGACAATTCAGAGGTAGTAGAATCTTTGCTTTTACTCCTTACAAGATGGAGCATGTTGGGGAAGGATACATAGTTACGTAGTTGAAAAAAGACACATGGACATAGTGGTCAACAATGAACTACATAAATAGATCAAATATAAAGACCATGCTTCCTCATAATCCCTTACTATTGTACTATACAGCGCTGTGCCATCTGAAAATATAAATGTTAAATATTTGTGGCCAATAACTCTTCCTCAAACTCAGTTAATAGATACAGTACATGTAACATTATGGTGCAGGGTATATTCACACACATAGGAATGTTTTAGCAGTCAAATCAAATCTAGATGGCTATAAACTAGCCATACATCAGAGATTGTGGTTGAATGATAACCTGTAATATCTCACCACTGACGTCTCCAGAGCAGCCCATCTTCCATTGTCCTACAGCAGAGGTTTCTTGAGGCAGCCTAGCACATTTTATGAAGTACCATGCACTGCCCAGTGGTCATTGGAGATGGTCACAACTTACAGTAGACTGACAACTCACAGTACTGGATATATAAGTGTATATACGGTATATGTACTTAGGTAGATTATAAATGCCAAATATGATCAGTAAAATCTAGAACACAGACCTGATTTAATGCTGATCAACTTTTCAATCACCCCTGATCCAATGGTAGATGAAGGTATACAGTTATTATATATCTATAGTATTTATATGCCATTTACTACAATGTATGAGCTGTTTCCATCAGCATTCCCAAAAATCACAGTGCATTTGCTAAAAAGTCATATATAAAAACTTGAAAGATACCAAACATTGTAGATCACTGCCTATATCCTTTTTAATTTTTTCTATTTAGATTACAATACTACAGTTTTCATGTAGAATTTATAAAAAACCTCTTTGTGTGTCTTTGAGGCAGAAAAGGTGAATATTTATCAGACTGCATTATAATATCCTACATGTAGATTGTTTCAATTGCTAGGTAACTGGTTCTATATAGATTCAACAAATATTTCACCATCAGAACTTTCCAATAACACTGCACTGGTCACCGCCAAAATTAAACATGTGCAGTTTACTTTTATATCTACAATTGGCTTGGGTGGACCTGCCACTATAAGAAAAGCAAATAATGACTATGGGTTTATGAATGAGTGTAGAACGTGTTACAACTTACAGGATGTAACCTCTTCTCTAGCACAGGACAAATGTGCAGTTTATATACTCACCAACATTATCAGTTGCATTGCTATGTACAACAGTGGAAGTGTTCTGCTTTTTGAAAATATTATATTTAGGGTCTCAGGTCTACCTCAGAGAAGGCCATTTACCCTTAACTATACCCCTTGCAGCCTTTTGTGGCTTTAGCTGGGCAGCTTTCTTGCATTCATGACAACCCACATCTAGTGTCCTCTCAAATACCACATGAATGTTACAGTTCTCGGAGACTATACAGTTCTGACTGTCTTCACCTTGACAGACAAGTCATTATACTTCATGGAAACTAAGTGCATGCATGACAGTCAAAAAGGCCATATGTAGTATACCCAAATATTGCACAGCTTGGGCAGTAAATAGTCGCTGTCTGCATCTGAGGTTTGTTTTTACTTTAACCTTTTACTACTTTTATGATAAAGGCCAGGGACATATTTAACTTTATAACTGCAATCTGCCCTTATTTCAGTTACCAAGGTCTTTAGAAGTCTGTAGCATATTAAGAAACAATTCAACTGCCAAAAGGCACTTTCTTAATGCCCAAGAGGCACATGAACATGGTTCCTCCCTGCACACATATTTCTGTGACTCCTCATCGAACAATAAAATATTTTCTAAGCAAAAGTCCAACGTGGCTAAAAATCTTACTGTTATGAGCCTTTGACAAGCATGTTTGCAGTGCCCACTCATCAGGCTATGGTGTCAAAATGAATGGCATCAGATGACAGCTACGTGATGTTCTTTTAGATTTACGTTCACAATGATCTAGAGATCAACAAATCATAATAAATGAATGTCACAACTACCAAACTTTGTTCGTATAAGCTGCAATAAGGCTCAGTTCACAAAGTAAATTTACAATGGAAAGGATACCTTTCGTCAAATATGTTCAGATGAAAATTACAGTGACGTAGCTAAAATAAAGATCCTTATCTTTGTGTTAAAGCTTTGTAAAATAAGCCTATGGTCTCTAAAGTAAAACATCTCCCAAGTATGCAATGCTAGTTATCTTGTGGTAAAAAGGAATCTTCCCCATGTCATGTATTCCCTTATTAAATATAGAATGACAATCCTTAAATACAGTAGCTCATAGCAACTACATAGAGTAGTACATATACTGCTCTGACTTTAGCAGTTTGCATTCTAATTGGTCCTACCTATGAATCAGCATTCTTCTCCTTGAGTTGTTATTATTATTATTATTATTATTATTATTATTACTACAGACATTTTATATGGAGCCAACAATTGACAGAGCACTTTACATACTGCACATTCCCATCAGTCCCTGCCCCCAAAGGAGCTTACAATCTAAGGTCCTTATCTTACATATGGATATGCACACACACTAGGGTCAATTAACCTACCAGCATATCTTTGGAGTGTAGGAAGAAACCAATGCAAGCACATTCAATCCTGATTAATATTTGAACTGAGGGACCACAGTGCTGCAAGACAGAAATACTAACTGCTGAGCCACTGGGCTAAGTTGATTCATGTTTTAGGAAAAGGCCTTTCAATTTCAATTTTCATCCATCTGTGATTTTCTTAAAGTGTAAAACAAATTGAATTTCTCTTTGCAACCATATTAAATGTGATCACTTTATAGACAGTATATCTTTTGGCTCAGAGCTTTTCTTGTAAAGCTGTATAGAAGTAACAAACGTGCATCCCCAACAATATCTTTAGGTTTACTGTACTGAGAGTTTGACCTCTGGTGAAAGTCTGCACATCTAAAGCTGTGCCATGGATGCATTGTTTTTGTTACAACACTTAGCAGGGTTATTCACAAAAGGGTGAAGAGTTTGGAGAAGGCAGGAGAAGTGAACAATTTAGGACAACATAGCTGACCTGGAAAGTGAACTGAATTGGAGAATTTTTGCAAATCAGCTATGTTGTCCTAGATTGTTCACTTCTCCTGCCTTCTCCAAACTCTTCACCCTTTTGTGAATAACCCTATAGGACTTCCTACTTACCAAACTTTCTGCAAGTACATTAAAAAGGTCTATCTCAGGAGTAGCCAAACTCAGCTCTCCAGCTGTGAGGAAAATAGAGATACCATCAAGCCTCTGACTTTGGAAATCATGCCAGTGGCTCTCAGTGTTGCAATGTCTCATGAGACTTGTCGTTTCATAACAGCTGGAGTGCAAAGTTTGCTGCCCCCTGGTTTAGCTTAAAGGGACACTGAACTAAGGAGTTAAACCTTAATAGTTAGGTACTTGAATGCATTTTTAACAAAAACATATCTTATTTGTGTATCACTGAGCAATAGATCCTCAAATCATCTCTGAATTGGTGCTGACACTGTCCTTCCTTCTGGAGGGGGGCTACTTTTGTCCCCCATGGTCCCTGTGTGTGTAGCCACTGCTCCAAGCTCACCCCTGTGATGGACTACAATCTCAATAGAAATGAGTAAACTCGTAGTAGTTGTAGTCCATTAT
>NW_017309734.1:0-23441 GCF_000935625.1 Nanorana parkeri | reverse complement strand
ATTTTCGGTTGCGGCCTGACATTTTTTGGTTTCAGTTTCAAAAATTAATTTTGGTGCACCTCTAGTAATATGTGTGACTGACAACACCCTTTTTGGGGCAGACAACCCCACGGTCATTAGATGGTTCATTCATTGCTGTTTGTTGCTCTCTGTAACCATACTCCCACCTCCCTGTACTGGCCCACTTTTACTAAACCCACCTGCACTCTATATCTGTCCTTTCACAGAATATGGCAACATTAATAACAATGTATTATGTTTATACTTGTATGTTTTATGAGTCTTTAAAATGGTGCAGATAGATTGGTGCATATAAAAATAAAGGGCAAGAGACCATTTTTACCTGTGTGGTTTTATTTTCACGCTCTCTTTTTTGCATTGTATTGTGCTGCATTTTTCTCCAATGCTACCTAAGTTCAACCAGAAAAAAATATCATAGCTCCTACATTCAAAAGTACATAAAATGGTAGATAATGCATGTTTTGTGTGCTATTACCTGCCCACGTAGTATTTTTTATTATAAAAATGATTAGTTGGCATATGGGGCCAGCTTGTACTCTCTATTTATATAGGTTAGTTGAAGTCAGGGACCAGGAAATGTTACCTTTGTAAAAGTTTTTTTTTTCTTTATTAGGTCCTAATCTTTAATGGTACAACAGTCCCCCTATACAACCAAAACTACCCAACTCCAATAAGCATGGCGAGTGACAATTCAGAGGTAGTAGAATCTTTGCTTTTACTCCTTACAAGATGGAGCATGTTGGGGAAGGATACATAGTTACGTAGTTGAAAAAAGACACATGGACATAGTGGTCAACAATGAACTACATAAATAGATCAAATATAAAGACCATGCTTCCTCATAATCCCTTACTATTGTACTATACAGCGCTGTGCCATCTGAAAATATAAATGTTAAATATTTGTGGCCAATAACTCTTCCTCAAACTCAGTTAATAGATACAGTACATGTAACATTATGGTGCAGGGTATATTCACACACATAGGAATGTTTTAGCAGTCAAATCAAATCTAGATGGCTATAAACTAGCCATACATCAGAGATTGTGGTTGAATGATAACCTGTAATATCTCACCACTGACGTCTCCAGAGCAGCCCATCTTCCATTGTCCTACAGCAGAGGTTTCTTGAGGCAGCCTAGCACATTTTATGAAGTACCATGCACTGCCCAGTGGTCATTGGAGATGGTCACAACTTACAGTAGACTGACAACTCACAGTACTGGATATATAAGTGTATATACGGTATATGTACTTAGGTAGATTATAAATGCCAAATATGATCAGTAAAATCTAGAACACAGACCTGATTTAATGCTGATCAACTTTTCAATCACCCCTGATCCAATGGTAGATGAAGGTATACAGTTATTATATATCTATAGTATTTATATGCCATTTACTACAATGTATGAGCTGTTTCCATCAGCATTCCCAAAAATCACAGTGCATTTGCTAAAAAGTCATATATAAAAACTTGAAAGATACCAAACATTGTAGATCACTGCCTATATCCTTTTTAATTTTTTCTATTTAGATTACAATACTACAGTTTTCATGTAGAATTTATAAAAAACCTCTTTGTGTGTCTTTGAGGCAGAAAAGGTGAATATTTATCAGACTGCATTATAATATCCTACATGTAGATTGTTTCAATTGCTAGGTAACTGGTTCTATATAGATTCAACAAATATTTCACCATCAGAACTTTCCAATAACACTGCACTGGTCACCGCCAAAATTAAACATGTGCAGTTTACTTTTATATCTACAATTGGCTTGGGTGGACCTGCCACTATAAGAAAAGCAAATAATGACTATGGGTTTATGAATGAGTGTAGAACGTGTTACAACTTACAGGATGTAACCTCTTCTCTAGCACAGGACAAATGTGCAGTTTATATACTCACCAACATTATCAGTTGCATTGCTATGTACAACAGTGGAAGTGTTCTGCTTTTTGAAAATATTATATTTAGGGTCTCAGGTCTACCTCAGAGAAGGCCATTTACCCTTAACTATACCCCTTGCAGCCTTTTGTGGCTTTAGCTGGGCAGCTTTCTTGCATTCATGACAACCCACATCTAGTGTCCTCTCAAATACCACATGAATGTTACAGTTCTCGGAGACTATACAGTTCTGACTGTCTTCACCTTGACAGACAAGTCATTATACTTCATGGAAACTAAGTGCATGCATGACAGTCAAAAAGGCCATATGTAGTATACCCAAATATTGCACAGCTTGGGCAGTAAATAGTCGCTGTCTGCATCTGAGGTTTGTTTTTACTTTAACCTTTTACTACTTTTATGATAAAGGCCAGGGACATATTTAACTTTATAACTGCAATCTGCCCTTATTTCAGTTACCAAGGTCTTTAGAAGTCTGTAGCATATTAAGAAACAATTCAACTGCCAAAAGGCACTTTCTTAATGCCCAAGAGGCACATGAACATGGTTCCTCCCTGCACACATATTTCTGTGACTCCTCATCGAACAATAAAATATTTTCTAAGCAAAAGTCCAACGTGGCTAAAAATCTTACTGTTATGAGCCTTTGACAAGCATGTTTGCAGTGCCCACTCATCAGGCTATGGTGTCAAAATGAATGGCATCAGATGACAGCTACGTGATGTTCTTTTAGATTTACGTTCACAATGATCTAGAGATCAACAAATCATAATAAATGAATGTCACAACTACCAAACTTTGTTCGTATAAGCTGCAATAAGGCTCAGTTCACAAAGTAAATTTACAATGGAAAGGATACCTTTCGTCAAATATGTTCAGATGAAAATTACAGTGACGTAGCTAAAATAAAGATCCTTATCTTTGTGTTAAAGCTTTGTAAAATAAGCCTATGGTCTCTAAAGTAAAACATCTCCCAAGTATGCAATGCTAGTTATCTTGTGGTAAAAAGGAATCTTCCCCATGTCATGTATTCCCTTATTAAATATAGAATGACAATCCTTAAATACAGTAGCTCATAGCAACTACATAGAGTAGTACATATACTGCTCTGACTTTAGCAGTTTGCATTCTAATTGGTCCTACCTATGAATCAGCATTCTTCTCCTTGAGTTGTTATTATTATTATTATTATTATTATTATTACTACAGACATTTTATATGGAGCCAACAATTGACAGAGCACTTTACATACTGCACATTCCCATCAGTCCCTGCCCCCAAAGGAGCTTACAATCTAAGGTCCTTATCTTACATATGGATATGCACACACACTAGGGTCAATTAACCTACCAGCATATCTTTGGAGTGTAGGAAGAAACCAATGCAAGCACATTCAATCCTGATTAATATTTGAACTGAGGGACCACAGTGCTGCAAGACAGAAATACTAACTGCTGAGCCACTGGGCTAAGTTGATTCATGTTTTAGGAAAAGGCCTTTCAATTTCAATTTTCATCCATCTGTGATTTTCTTAAAGTGTAAAACAAATTGAATTTCTCTTTGCAACCATATTAAATGTGATCACTTTATAGACAGTATATCTTTTGGCTCAGAGCTTTTCTTGTAAAGCTGTATAGAAGTAACAAACGTGCATCCCCAACAATATCTTTAGGTTTACTGTACTGAGAGTTTGACCTCTGGTGAAAGTCTGCACATCTAAAGCTGTGCCATGGATGCATTGTTTTTGTTACAACACTTAGCAGGGTTATTCACAAAAGGGTGAAGAGTTTGGAGAAGGCAGGAGAAGTGAACAATTTAGGACAACATAGCTGACCTGGAAAGTGAACTGAATTGGAGAATTTTTGCAAATCAGCTATGTTGTCCTAGATTGTTCACTTCTCCTGCCTTCTCCAAACTCTTCACCCTTTTGTGAATAACCCTATAGGACTTCCTACTTACCAAACTTTCTGCAAGTACATTAAAAAGGTCTATCTCAGGAGTAGCCAAACTCAGCTCTCCAGCTGTGAGGAAAATAGAGATACCATCAAGCCTCTGACTTTGGAAATCATGCCAGTGGCTCTCAGTGTTGCAATGTCTCATGAGACTTGTCGTTTCATAACAGCTGGAGTGCAAAGTTTGCTGCCCCCTGGTTTAGCTTAAAGGGACACTGAACTAAGGAGTTAAACCTTAATAGTTAGGTACTTGAATGCATTTTTAACAAAAACATATCTTATTTGTGTATCACTGAGCAATAGATCCTCAAATCATCTCTGAATTGGTGCTGACACTGTCCTTCCTTCTGGAGGGGGGCTACTTTTGTCCCCCATGGTCCCTGTGTGTGTAGCCACTGCTCCAAGCTCACCCCTGTGATGGACTACAATCTCAATAGAAATGAGTAAACTCGTAGTAGTTGTAGTCCATTATACAGAAGTGAGATTGGAGTGGTGGCTACTTTACAACACACACAGGGACGATGGAGAACAAAAGTAGCCACCAATTCAGAGATGATTTAAGGATCTACAGTTGACTGATACACAAATAAGATGCATGTTTTTAATAGTTAGGGTACTTGTATGCATTTTTAAAATTTAACTCCTGAGTTTAGTGCCACTGTAATAACTATAGAACAGAAGCAGATAAGGACCTGTCATAAAATCTGCTAAATTCCTAGCTGTGTGTATATGTGAACTGGAGCAAATGTTTGTTTCCCTCCTCAAAAAAACTAGACTTTATGCCAGAAATACTAAATATCCATTTCAACTCCAGTGCAGGGGCTGTTCTGTGGAAATTAAACCGAACAGGAAAGGAAAAGGCGGATCGCATTGTTATTTCATGAGAAAGTGTCAACACGGTTAGGCAAGAGAGCAGAAATGTACTGAACACAAGTCAATATTAGCATTGCTCAGAGATCACAAGGGTTAAGCAATCTATCCTCAGCAGGAGGGAACACAGCTGGGCTCCTCTTGGGATAAAAGTAAAGATCAGCACCTTATAGGATGCACACAAACACGTTTAACAGTTTACAACTGTTGCTTTAAAACTATTAGCACGCACATAAAAGTTTGCTGGATCAGGGTAAACGTTTTAAAATGTTTTGTTTGGAAGACAGCTCAGAAAGCTGACAAAAAATTTAGATTGATATGATACAGAGGGGAGGGCTGGCTATGTACGGTTCAAGAACAGGCGTAGTAGGCAATGGTACCCCTAATGTATTTAGAATAGCAGATTGTAATGGCATTAATAAGGTACAGTATATTGTTTAGGCTGGATTCACACGTGTCCATTTTCGTTTTGAGTAACGCACTGCATTAAAGCAGCCCAAATGAATGCAGTAACCAAGCAGCAGCATGGACAAAAAACAATCACACATGCACCATGTTTTCCACCACGTGCACCACAACGCATGGGTCTGGAAGGGAGGAGTTATTGCCTGTTCAGGTAGATAAATTTGCAGTGATGGAAATCACTTTGATTTGGAGAGCTGTTGAACCTGGGCATTAATATTATTATTAGAATAGATTGATTTTTGAGTAGGCACCTTTTCCCTCAGGTCTTGAGTAGTGACAAGGCTGTTCTTGGTGTGAACCCACTTTGCCTTGGTTCAGCCAATCCCACTGAAAACTTTAAACAATTAAAAGTGCACTACGCTGTCCAAAATTGATTAAACAAATTATATACACAAATCAATTAATATGTGAACATAATCAATACAGTGAGATAAACACATTATTACCAATATAATAATCTCTCAAATTTTCTATAAAACATAAATTATAGTGCATGCAACTTATTTGCAGTTCATCAAGTGCATCTTTTCTGTTCTGCTCAGTCCCACAGAGGGACTGAGTAGAACAGCCGAGCCGAATGGCGCTCAAGGGCATTCGGCTATTCACTCCATGCTGTTCGGCATCTATAAGAATAGACCAAACAGCAACGAGTATCCAGATGTTGGATCGACTGAGTCGAACTCCTTCTGCACTTCGGGTCGGCCGAACATGCTGAGCACCAGCCACCCGATTCCAGCCTGAAGTGAATAGCTGAGAAGCGTTCGGCTCACTTCGCTTCAGGTCGGTCATTCACTCGGCTACCTACGGCAGCTTAGTGAATAGACCCCACAGTCTGGTTCTAGGGTGGGGCTCCTTTCTTAAGGTGCCCATACAACCATCGCAAGACTTTTGTCTTGCGATCGTTGTAAGGTAATTAAAAAACGTACGATCTGTCCATCTTGGACAGGCAGATCGTACTTGCGATCATCGCAAGCCCGCCCCCACGGGGGGCAGGCTTCTGATGACTGCAATGCTGAACAGGCTGTGTGCGCTTGCGCACATCGGCCCGTGCGGCATTTGTCCTACGAGCAGGCCACAAACCCGCCGAAAATCGTACGATTGTCGGCGGGTTTTTGAGCCTGCTCGTAAGACAAAAGATGTCCGACCGTACAGTAGAAACGGACGCACGCCTTCAGCTTCAGCTGGGCTTGTTACCTTGATATCTGCTGACTTTAACTGTCTCAATTATCCAAAATATCACAAAAGTCAGTTTCAATATCCCAAGTGAATATATTTGTCCACTTTCCCTCAAAAAATGCTGTGTTTCAAAATCCAATCAGTGCTCCAGAGGCGGCTCCCTAATTAGGCTCTCAGGTGACCTATGCGGACTGTCAGGTGGTCAGTGCGGGCTCTCTGCTGGTCAGTGTGGGATCTGTGGTGGCCAGTGGAGGCTCCCCGGTGGTTCATGGGGGATCCCTGGTGGTTAGTGGGGGGCTCTGTGGTGGCCAGTGGAGGCTCCCCGGTGGTTCATGGGGGATCCCTGGTGGTTAGTGGGGGGCTCTGTGGTGGCCAGTGGAGGCTCCCCGGTGGTTCATGGGGGATCCCTGGTGGTTAGTGGGGGATGCCTGGTGTAGGGTGACCATTTATCTAGAGCTGCAGCTAACGATTATTTTCAAAATTGATTAGTTAGCCGATTATTGAGTTCGATTAACTGGTTAAACAGGATTTTAAAAAATGGCTCCAGTGATGGACTACTAGTGTGTATTGAGATTGTAGTCCATCACAGGAGCAAGCTTGGAGCGGTGGAAGAAGAAAAAAAGTGTGGTGTGCAATATAGTGAAATGGAAAGTGTGAAATTATACAGCAATCAATGCAGAATGGCACCGGCTATAGAAGGCTACAAATCCCAGTAATACATTATACAGCGCAATGCAGAATACCTCCAGCAATAAAACATTATAGCTGGCGGTATTCTGCATTGCGCTGTATAATGTACTGTTGCTGGGATTTGTTGTAGTCCTCTATAGCTGGTGGTATTCCGCATTGTACTGTATAATATATTATTGCTGGAATTTGTAGTCCTCTATACAGCGCAATGCAGAATACCACCAGCTATAGAGGAGTACAACAAATCTCAGCAAGAGTACATCTGTAGCACTGCAAGTGGCACAGAGGCGGCGGAGAGAAGGAGGGAGCCCCTGCGCCGACGACGGCCGGAGGCTTCTTTTAGCGGGGGCCAGTGATGGGCCCCCTAACGGCCGCGGGCAGGGGCCATTTTTAAAGGCAGCAGAGAGGCCCGGGGGGCAATTGCCACCCTGCCCCCCGGCCAAGTCTGCCCCTGGATGCAGGGGATGGCAGTCAGAATTTGCAGTGCTCTTGACCAAATTCAGGTGAACTGGGTTCACACCATGCCCAGTAACATCTCTAGTCTTGAGAAAGACACTAAGAAAGGTGGGTGACCTCTGGCAATGCAATTGGGGGCAATTAGCAATTCTGTCACTCAGCTAGGCAATGCTGAACAAGAGCAGTAGGGCAGATTTGAAACAGATTTAATTTATTTGTTCAGCTTTATTCATATATTGTCCTTCTGCAGCTCTATAGTAGCCTTATGGAAAAAAATGGCCCCTTGTGCTTTTGATTTGAGTGAAAATCTGTCTCATCTTAAGTTGTAAATCTATTCAGATCTATTTAAATCTGTCACAGTTGGCTGGCCAGGATTACAGGCACAGAGGTCACAAATAAACTTAAAAAATGTTGCATGTATGCATCTACATTCTGTCTGTACTGCTGTCTGCTTTAATTTTAATGCATAGCAAATTGTATTGGACATTTGATGCAATACAGTATACTGTATGTTATTTGCTTTGTGCTTCAGTAAACACTTGAATGGGAATAAGGAATGTGCTGAGTATCCCTTTTTGACCTCTGTTTGAATAGACATTAAGCAGAATCAAATAGGTAATCAACAATACATTATAACAAAAGAACCTAGTAAATGTGCCACTTGTCTCCCCGGAGAGCCCCCACGCAGACGACATACTGCACCCCTCCTATGGATGCTGGTGGTTGCTCACAGGCAGTATTACATGTGGCAGATAAACTTTTATGAAATTTAAATTAGACCATTAAAATGTCATTAGAGAAAATATTCTTTAATACAGCATATCGTATTGTGTAGAGTGTTTTATGTTATCTATAATCTGTGATTTATTGAATTATAGATCTTAATTAAGGCCCCTGAAGAAGCATACGTGCAAAACGTATCGTGCCTACTATGGCTTATGATCTGTTCCACTCAGAAGGACTTGGTTACGATATTAATATGCTATTTTAAATGTCCCATACTTGTATTGTATAACTGACTATTGGAGTGGCAAGTGTGATTTTTATATGTTTTTAAAGTGTATTAATAAAAGATGGTTTTATAAAAGACATGAATATGTACAATCCTTGGCACCTTAAATGCCACATCTTTTGCTAAGTTTTTTTGTTATAATGTTATAGGGGTGTGGTGCCAACCACCTACCTCTCACCCCACTTGTACATTTCCTACTTTATGAATCTACAATACATGTATAATCTTACTGTTTAAAGGAGAACTATGGGGTCAGTGTTTTTCCCCATAGTTCTCCTTAGGGTAACAGGAGGACACAAACTAGCGCCCTCCTGTTACCCTAAGCTCAGTATACCGCGAGCTACAGCTCACAGTATACTGAGACGCCACAGCCGGAGCGGATCCCGACGTAGATGACGGGATCCGCCCAGCTGCGTGAGTGACAGCTAGCTCTGCCTATCTAGAGGCAGAGCCAGCTGTACCCGCCCCCTCCCCCATCCGTTCCGCCAGTCAGCACTGGCAGATCGGTGCGGGGAGAGGGGAATCCAGCCCCTCCCCCTGTCACGGCAGAGAGCCGTGACAGGATCGAGAGGTGAGCGAACCTGGTATGTGTTCGCTCACCTCCCGATCTACTGAGCCGACCTGTGACAGTCTCATTGTCACAGGTCGGCTAGAACTATGAGGTGAGTGGAAATCACTCATCTCATAGTTCTCCTTTAAGTGTTGAAATAATACTGCATGCTTTATTTCATACATGTCACACTGAAGCCCTTCGAGGTTGGCGGATGAGATCACAACATAAGATGTCACATACTTGATTTAACTGGGTTTTTTTGTGGATTCTTTACAGAGATTTGGAGTGGAGGTTTAACATTTTAAACAGCAGGAAGTCAAGGTGACATTTCCTTTGCAAACAGCAGCAAGTCTTCTCCCTAAAAGTAAACAGCCAGGGCAGCCAGGATGGAAGGTTTTAGCAATGCTTGATTTATGCTGGAGGTCACCGCACTGGCAGGTCAAACAATTGCTTTGTGAACCCACTGCCAACTCTGTACAGGTCCTACAGTGCCAAACCGATGCATGCTGGTTTAGGAGAACTAAGGGACATTTATGACTATGCCAAAGTGTAGCAAGAATGCCCAGCAAAAGAGTCTGACATATGAAATACTTTGTACATTGTGAAATATAACATCTTTAATCAGTTCAAATCATGTGGCTAAGCCATCATTAGGAATTAGAAAATTCTTAGAAGTGCAGCTTATTTTTGTTTGCATCTTTAAAGGGAAAGTGTGGTGTATTTTCAACGTGCGCATATTGGAATTACTGGTCTATAAAAATTGTATCATTTGAAGTAGGGATGCACTGATACCAATACTAGTATCGGTATCGGTGCCGATACCGAGTATTTAGGCTAGTACCCCTACTCGCCCAAATGCTCTGATACTTACCCCCGATACCGAAACCTCCAGTCAGAGTGAGATTTCCTCTGACCGGCAGTGCCGCAATAGAACATGGAGCTGGCTTCCCCGCCAATCAACATGGAGTCGGCCAAACAGCATGGAGTTGGCTTCATGGGCAATCAAAAAGCCGGCAGCGGGAAATAACACGGCTCCATGCTAGCTGAAGTACTCGTACTCGATACTGAAAAAACAGTATCGATGCATCCCTAATTTGAAGAACTATTCAGTATTGATTCATGATTAATTAATATCGAATCAACATCTGTCTCACTGCATAAAGTAAGAGTGTAATGGTGCATAATACCAATCAAAATAATAAAACATTATTAAAAGTAGTAAGCAAGTCTTCCAGGTACCAATAACAAATAAATTGCACGCTTACAATATAAACTGTGGAATTGTGTAGCAATCCCACAGTAGAACTGGGGGTTGTAGTCACCCAGGACTCTCATCCTGAGGGGCTAAGCAGTTCCAGGAAACAGATTATTTTGCTGGGAAAGAACTGGCTTTGCAGTTCTCTCCAGGTTTTCTGGCTTTGGCATGGGATCCTGGAACTGGGAGATTTCTAAGAGAATTTGGAGTGATGAAATCTCCATTCCTGGGTCCATTGTTTAATAGTGGCCAGCATCTAATTGCACACCTGTGCACAGCACTTATGGGGATGCTGCTGGCTAATGTTCTGGGCTCCAGCTGGGAAGAGGAACAGAGGTGTTCAGGAGTCAGGAGGACTCCACCCGGAAGTCAGAGGGGAGCCAGGTGGTGTGTGTGCGCTAGAGGCACAGGGAAGACAGCCGAGGAGGCTGAGAGAGCCATTTAGACATGGAGTTTGTGCGACAATCTTTGGTCAGTGAGACATTGTCTACTTGCGGAAACATTAGCAGACTGTATGTTGTGTTGATGAAAGCAATAGAAGACTGTCCTGTTTATGTTTAAAATAGCTTCAAGACTGTTCCTTAATCGCTCACCATATGTGCTAAGTTCCCCAAACATCACAACACTGATGGTGCCCACACACCTTACAATTATCTGCAGATTTTCTGTGGTCAGATGGAAAAAGTGCAACAGATTAGCCCAGGTGGAGATGACTCCATCCACACAGTTAAGTGTAGATGGAGGAATCTGTTGCACCTTTTCCATCTGACCACAGAAAATCTGCAGATAATTGTTAGGTGTATGGGCATACCGAAAGCCCAACTCCAGCTAATGTCTTTCTTTAGTTTTAGATAGACTTGGGAATAGGAAATACTTTTGTCAAGCTTTTCTTGCTGACCATAACCCTTGTAAGAGAGATTTCACCTAATTTCCTCTATCTGTGAAATCAGAGGACAGGAAGTCTGAGAGATTGATAATAACTAGGATTCTAAAGCTGGCCATACACTACTTAAGATTTAATTAAAATTTTATTAAAATTAAAATAAACTTAAAATGAAGTTTCTTTTGCCTTTCTATTAGTTGATGAGGTCAAATCAACTTTTTTTTTGAACAAAAGAAATTCTAACAGTGAATGTGGTTTTCTTGCAGGAAACTCCATTCAATCCAAAATCGAATGTTCAAATCAAACAATTTTGGTGGACATTCGTCAGTTGTCTGATGGCATTATCGAGTGGTAAAGAAAGATCTTTCCTACGATAGTCGTTTGGAAATCTACAGCTTTAGCATTACCCATTTAACTGAAAAAAAGTGTTTGGTTGCAGTCTGTGTCCTAACCGTAGCACATTACTTTCTGTGTTGACACAGAGTGAGGGGAAATCTGCCCAATTATGACACAGAATGCAATAAAAAAATCCTGGCAGAGATTCTATCCCTTCCCTCTCCCTGTCCAAAACTTAAAAAAAAAAAATAGGCATGAGTTAGTATTTATATAATATTTTAAAGTTATTTAATTTGAATGCTAGTTCTAAGCACTTGGTTCAGCTACTAATACATCATTCTGTAAAGCACAACAATTTATTAAGTATACCACGTAAAATGTTTCAGATAAAACAAAACATAAGTCCATAATAAACAACCAGGGTTTGCTAAAGATCAATTTTATATTTCCAGTTGGAGTTGACAGCTCCTTCCCTATTGTAACATCTTAGCACCTATAAAAAGGCACAGAAAATAAATGACTGCAGAAAAAATATTTACTGCAGCATAGCATACACAAATTAATATTAACCATCACAAAATATCACTTGGCTTGCCTTAAATCTGCCTCCAGGTCTCACTAATTGCAGGCCATGATGGCTATTTTTTGTCCTGCGGTCTTACACTTGGAGAGTGATTCACTAGTTTTCCATTATGCCTTCACCAGCTGACAAGCCAATCTCCCAGTCTCATTTACTTTTGAGTGGCATGCTGTACTCCCTGGCAGGACCCCCCACTGAAGAGTCATAATACTGGGGGTATGCTGGAAATGGATAGGAAGAACAGCACAGTGATATACTGAACATGGACAAGAGGGGCACTATAGCAGGAAGTGGGAAGTAGATAATACAATGGGGGGGAGGGGTGGGGGGGGTGAGTGTAGAGGAGAAGTACACTACCAGGGGATACATGAGGGGCAGCAGTACAAGGGGAAGTTGGAGTCAGTGGAAGCCAACATTACAGAGGGGATTCTGAAGGGATAAGAAAGCTGTAGAACTGTGAGGACATTGGGAAGGGAGGCGAGCGACATTACTATTATTATTATTAAGTGCCATCAAGTTGATGTTGACACCTAGCCACTGCATGGATAGTGTTTCTCCAGAATAATCTTCTGTTTGGGTAGTAAGTCTTCGTAACTGCATGTTAACAATTTCTGTCTTCATACATCCTATTGCTGGTCATCCTCTTATTTTGCCCCTTCAACTTTTGAAAGCATAATTGTCTTTTTCAGTTGGTTGCCTCTCATAATATGTCCAAAATAAGACTAGCCTAGTGAACTGAGCTTTTACTGAAAGTTTAGGCTTGACTTGTTGAAGGATCGATTTGTTTGTTTTTCTTTCTGTCAGTTGTATTTTTAGAATTCTATATCAACAACAAAGTTGAAAGGCATCAATACTTTTCCTGTCTTGCATCTTCATCTTCCTGTCCAGCTTCCACATCCAAAGAGAGTGACAATCCTTTGTATATATAGACAAATCCATGCTTCTAAAAATCTTTTCTAGTTCTTTCATCTTTGCTCTTTCATTGTCCAGTCTGCATCACTATGCTACAACAAATAAAATGTAAATTAATGTCAAACCTGCCACCATCAGCCTAAAAGAACCACAGGCTCTGAATATCGATATTCCTAATTGTTTGCAAGTTATCATTTTTGTTTGTGCTTTAATTTACAAAATCCACAACTTCCCGAAGTGACTTCCTGTCATGCACAGACACACATACCCACACAGACGCAGAGAAAGGATGTAGATTGTAGGGAAGGAGAACAGGGGATGACTTCCTGTCTCATTCAAAGAGAGAAGCAACCCTAGTCTACTTTATGGAGGAAGTGACATCACTGTGGTTTCATGTCCCCCGATCATGAGCACTACACATCTTGGAGGTGGTCTAGATACAGGGCAATCACATATTCATAGCAAACCTCCTAAATTCTCTCTCAGAATTATCATGCATTGATTAGGGTTGCCACCTTTTCTTCAAGTAAAACCCGAACACTTTAGCGTCGTGCATAGCAATTTTTTTTGAGACTATAGAGGAGAAAGCGAGGAGAGGCAGGCAGGGGAGGGAGTAAGGAGACCGGCTATATAGGACTACAAATCCCAGCAATACATTATACAGCAATACAAAATTAAATTAAGCTACATACTCTGTGCTGTTTCGGGGTGGCACCCTGACGTCTCCAGGGTGGCTTGTGCGGGCTCTCACTAGGGCTCTCAGGTGGGCTGTGCGGACTCTCAGGTGGGCCATGCGGACTCTCAGGTGGACTATGCATGCTCTGAGGTGAGCTATGCGGGCTCAAAGGTTTGCTATGTGGGCTCTGAGGTGGGCCATGCGGGCTCTGAGGTGGGCTATGCGGGCTCTGAGGTGGGCTATGTGGGCTCAAAGGTGGCTATGCGGAGTCTCAGGTGGGCTATGCAAGCTTTCAGGAGTGCTGTGCGGTGTCTCACCGGGGGTCTAGAGGTAGGCAAGGTGGTGTCAGGATGACAGAGGAGGAGATTTGCAGGTGGCCCCGAATCACACGAAGATGTGGCTTCAGGCAGATGCAGCTGCTTGAGGTCCCACTCACGCTGTGGGGATCTTGGCAGCCGCATCTCTCAAAAAATTTGGTGGTGGTGGTATCGGCACTTACCAGTATCTTGTGTCCAGGTGTCAGCTGGCCTAAAACCCAGACACAGGATTTAAAAACCAGACTGACCAGTTGAATCCCGGACAGGTGGCAACCCTAATCACATTTTTGCTATGGGGCCCCCGTGATCTGTAGTTATGTCCCTGTGTACAGCGTTATGTTTTTATTGGACTTTAGATTCGCCCTGCCCACACAGCTGCGTCATCCTGGTCCAATTGTTTACAAACAGACTACATGTCTCATCTGCCACTGCTGCAAATGTGCAAAGCGAGTCGGCGATCCCTCCTCTCTCACTGCTCTGAAGTTCAAAGGCCCTTCCTTCAGCCAGTTCCATACCTCTGTAGGGACCTGAGGCTGGGGGAATGCTTTGCAAGACCTAGTGACACCCTGATCACGGACGCAATGCTCTGCAGGCTTTATTGCAGTAAATGCACATCATTGACCATACATTTAATGTTGCTGCATTTCCTGCTTTGTTGCAAAACGTGGACTTCCAGTTTCTCCGTATGGAACGGGAACATTTTATGTACATTTCACAGATAAAACAAGCAATATATTGTGACAAGCCTGCTTGTCTCCCTTATCAGGCAGACTTCCTCATATTCTCCTGGAAATCCTGACATAGCCGGCTAACGACTGTACATTTCCAGCATTACCATGCAGAGGATCAATACACAATGTACCTGCACGGCTGGAAATTTTCCACACAAGCTGCCCGTAATATTTCTGCCTACAATGAGTACTGCAGATCAGTTGAAATATCAGGGGGTGCTTAAAGTTGTGTGGTGGTGGTGGGGGGCTTCCCAATGAGGGTTGCCACCTTTTCTTCCAGCGAAACCTGACACACTCTAGCGACACGCGGACATTTTCTTGGGAGAATTAGTCAAGGGCCTATTCATATTTAAATATCACAGTTGAGACTATTTTGAGTGGGGGGGACGAGGATAGTGGCCCCTATCCTAATTTGGTTGCCCCTGTCTGCCTGACATCTTGTGTCTGGGTTTCAGCTGCCATGAAACCCGGACACAACATTTAAAACCCGGACTGTCCGGGTGAGTCCTGGACAGGTGGCAACCCTAGCATTGATGGGAGTGACTGGTCAGACCCCTCCCCTCACGAGTGTCTTTGCAGCCTGTCACCCTCCCCTCACCAGTGTCTTTGCAGCTTGTCACCCTCCCCTCACCTGTGTCTTTGCAGCCTGTCATCCTCCCCTCACCTGTGTCTTTGCAGCCTGTTACCCTCACCTAACCTGTGTCTTTGCATCCTGTCACCCTCCCCTCTCCTGTGTCTTTGCAGCCTATCACCCTCCCCTCATCTGTGTCTTTGCAGCCAGACCAGTCACCCTCCCCTCACCAGTGTCTTTGCAGCCAGTCACCCTCTACTCACCTGTGTCTTTGCAGCCTTTCACCCTCCTTCTCCTTTGTGACTATGTGCCTGCCGCTTCTGTGTACCGTCTTTGAATTAGGATGACATAAACCAATTATGTCACATGTTTACTGTTTTACTGCCTGATTTTAGATGCCCACAACCTGCTATGTGACCATATCATTTTTTTGTATGCTGAGTGCTTTAATTATATCCTGCCAAAGACACATCACACATAAATGAATGGAACAATTAAGGATACACTTAACTTTGACATGTGGGCTAAAATAACCACACACATCAGTCTGATAGCACAGTCTGCTATATTTAGGTTGTATGGTACAAAAATGCTTATGTATGGAGCCGCCGGGTGGTGTGGCACCACACTCCCATTATAGAACAGTATTTAAAAATAAATGAATTGAGGCTTTATAAATACCTTGACACAACCACTTTTTATGAAAACATCAATTTATTAATACATCATATAAAAACCAATGACCATAAAACAGCACAAAAAGAACAAAAAACAGTATGTATTGTTTGTACAATATATACTTTGCATTGTACCAACATTAGGGAGTACCTCCCAGCGCCACTTGAGTTCATGTAAAGAGCAACTGTTTTTCCTCATTTAAAACTGCTTATATAAGAAAAAAGTTCATCAACTACAAAGGGTTGAGGAGTGGCCTGATCTTCAACACGTTTCGCAAACGCTTCTTCAGGAAGAATGGAGGCAAGCTACAATATTTATTTAGGCCAAGGTAAGTGACGCTTTTATACAATCAATTTATTTTTGAATACTGTTACAAAAATATTACAACAATCAAAATGTAAGAAAACTGGTTGCAAAAAGGTATTGTAAAATGTGTCCAACATAAAGCTACCAACACGTTACAATCTCATTGTACAATTTCTATGCAATCTCCTCTAGATTTACTCTTTAAATATGTGGTGTGATGGTCTAACTAAACAAGATAAACTAAGCACTTAATCCTTACAATGCTGGGGTAGTCCCAGTGCAGGGATACGTTTTCCTAACCTCCCTGGCGGTATGATTTTTTTATTTTTTTCATGTCATTTTTCGGTCTATTTTTTTTTCGAATGTTTTTCGTCTTTGTCGTTTTTTTAAATTAATTTTTTTAAACATCCCACCGGTTCTGCCCCCCTGCGACGCGTATGCTCGCAAGCGATGGAACCCGGAAGACGGAAGCCGGCATCGCCCGCAGAACACAGCGCGGCTTGAGGGACAAGGTAAGTAAATGCTATGCAGCTTTCCCGAGTGTAGCTCGGGGGTTACCGCTTATGGTATGGAAAAGTAACCCCGAGCTACACTCTGGAATACCGCCAGTGAGGTTAAATTCCAGACTTCTTTAACATTATTATTCTAAATTACCTGTTCAAGGAATGGGCACAGTTTTGCTAGATAGAAGTAAAGAGGAGATGCAAATATTACATTTCTTAGCACACTGGACTTGATTAAAGTGTGAAGAACCTGTGTTCACTTCCTACAGCAAGTCATGTGAAGGAGAAGCCCTATGTTGTAAAATTCCCAGCTCATGATATTATCATTGAACACAGGTTCACTTTGCGTCATTTCATTTCAGACTTTAGTAAATCGCTTTTAGTAATTCGCTAGTGTGGGTAATATATTAAATTATGCTTGTGTGCAAGGACATGCGTCCTACGTATTTCATTACAGAAGGGTTAACAAACATCAGGGCCATCTCATCTCTGAAGTCTGTTGACCTATTTGGAGATTGTCCTTATGTTTGTTCTCGGTAGCCCTGACATGATATAAAGGTTTAAGGTCACCCAGAATTGTGAATAACAGAGCAGAATTCAAACAGACTTTCCTGTAACACACTTTTCTTGTTTAATTCCTGCGATAAGATTAGTAAATAGTATTATTTTGCAGCAGACTGTCACTGACTGACAATGCAGGACATTATGTAGGGGTCTATTTAACCATGCTGGCTTGTGGACTGCCTAAAGCTGGCCACACACCTGCAGATTATCTGCAGATTTTCTGTGGTCAGATGGAAAAAGTGCAACAGATACCTGAACAATCTGATTGGACGCAGGCATTGTTCAGGTATTTTGAGAGCCAGCGGGGCCGACTAGCAAGATACTGAAGCTTGGCCCAGTGGGACATTCATCCATCCATCCACACAGTTTAGCGTAGATGGAGGAATCTGTTGCACTTCTTCCATCTCACCATAGAGAATCTGCAGATAATCTATAGGTGTATGGCCAGCTTAACTCCTCTTCCTCGCTGTCACATGTGTTTTGGAGATTTTCACTGATATATGGCAAATAATATGCTGGATTTACTCTGGCAAAAGTTTAACACCTTGTACATACAGGCTTCGTCTTGTATAAGAGTGGTGCAAGCCTCACACAACTTTTATTAAGCATTTAGAAAAGAACTTCAAGCTAAATGTTTTATTAATCCTTGCAGTGGGACTATCCCCATGCACTGCAAGGGTTAACTGATCATTTTGGAGTGGAGTAATAAAGCTATATTTACCTGATCATCCAAGCTGGCTGGCTGTGGCAGCACTCCCTCCTGCCTGTCTCCTCCTATGGTCCAGGGATAGTATGTCCCTCTGTGTCCTCACGTCCTATACACTGTGTATAGATTGTGATGACTCCTGCTCCTTAGACCGCTACAGCGGAGGAGGTGAGAGGCTCCAGGGACCAGTCTAATAGCAAGCCGGCTCAGAAGATTAGGTGAGTATAACTTTTTTACTTTCCTCCCTAGACCAAAATGATCGGTTAACCCTTGCAGTGCCGGAGTAGCCCACTGCAAGGGTTAATACAAATTGTGCCCAGAGTTCTCCTTTAACCACTTAAAGACTGTCGTGTTAAACCTAATTCCTGTCCAGGCCATTTTTTTACTATTCAGCAATGAGGTACTTTGAGTGACAGTCATGCAACGCTGTACTGGAATTAATTTTGTATCATTTAGAGCTTTCTTTTGGAGGTATTTAATGACCACTGAGGTTTTTATTTTTTACTATATAAAGAAAAAAGTACAGAAATATTTTTTTTAAAAAACCTGTTTTTCCTACAGTATGTTATGAAACATTTATTATTACCGAATTTTTTGGTAAAATATAAAAAAACGGGGTCACATCGGGTAAATAGACACCAAACATGTCAAGTCTTAAAATTGTGTGCGCCCGTGAAATCGCAAAAAACGACCATACCCAAAATGGCCCATAGGCGACGCTTTAAATGCTTTCACCGCTCATCAATTTAGTGTTATCAGTGATTGATGGTCCTAGAATTATTGCTTACAATCTGACATTCCTGGATATATGTAACGTGTGGTGCAATTGTCGATTTTGTATGTGGTTGCACCCAACGCGCCTTTGCGTGTGTTTATTGCTATCACATAGGGGGCTAAGCCGCCTATGTGATAGCACAGATACAGTGAGAAGGCCTTCTTTATGGGGACATCAGGTGTCTATTAGACCCCTAATGTCACCTATGGACTCCCAAAGAAGCTGATGAAGCACAGATTGTGCTTCACCACCTTCCTCTCTGGCTACAGCAGCTGCAGAAATGACACACTGGGTTCAGTGATCGGAGGGGAGATCAGCTGGTGGAAGTGTGCTGAACTCACTCTGATCAATATAAACAGACCCGCCACTCCAAATCTGGACTTGCGTGGGGGACATTGGAGCCCAGGATAGCTGGCAGGGGCGGTGGAGGCGGGATGGCTGCACAATCCCACACACCATACAAGCCACCTGTCTATAGCTGCCAGAACACTTGTATTTAACAACCATCAGTGGCTGTAAAAATGTGTCCTGCTCGTGTGCATGCTAGGGGGTGCACGCAAGCAGGAAAGAAAATCGCCGTACATGTATGGTGACCCACATTGAAGAACGAATGCAATATGTGTTATGGTGCACAGCATTGACATGAATATTGCAGGTAAGCCATGAAAACGCAGATCAAGAGTAATCTTTAACATTGCTTGTAAAAGCTGCACAGCGATTAGCCAACATAATAAGAAATCTTGTTAAAATGTGATTGACCGTATTGTGACGGTGTACAGTATATAGAACGGCTGCGACTCTTTGTTATTTTGTATGCAGCTTCACGGCTTGTTTATGCATCGTTTTAAAGAGTGACCTGGAAAGTATAATCTGCCTCTTCCTGACACATGAATGTTCATTAGACCTTTCCTCACAGACGTAAAACTTTCCATTAAGGCAGTGCGTCACTCAGACCATGTGTGGGTGGATTCATGTTCTTTATGTATTATCTTCAATATGGAAAAACAAAGGGAAGAATATATACACTTTAATGTGGTTTAACATTTTAGACAAAATAAATTGTTATTCAGCTTCCTTGTAAAATGTATAATCAGTGTTTAGCATCAGACATCATACAGTACATAAATGACTGGCCCACAGAGCCGATCTGTTAACATCCTGCTTTAACGTGTATGGATTGCCCAAGTTTTTTTTTTTTTTTTAATAGAAAAAGGAAGGATTAAAAGACTTGTCAGGTTATTTTTGTTATTTGTGTCCCATTAGGATGATTTTCCTTAAGTTCCAGTCTCAGAGATGCAGCATGAAGTAAGAAGAAATCCCCCAAAATGATGGTAATTCTCCTCTTACTCAGCTGTCACCACAACAGGTGTCCCCCTTGGGGAGATTTTCCTTCACTTCCAGTCTCAGAGGCGCAGCTAGAAATAAACAGAAATCCCCCTAAAGTGAGGGTAATTCTCCTCTTACTCAGCTGTCACCAGAACAGGTGTCCCCTTTGGGGAAATTTTCCTTCACTGCTTGCTATGCTGAAAACATCGCATTTTGGATTTCTCATAACTTTCTGACAATGATCATCAGGAGAAATAAAGGTGGGAATCTTCCTGTTGGGAACTTAAAGAAGTGTTTTCCCCCATAGTTCTCCTAAGGGTCAAGGGAGGACACAAACTAGCGTCCTCCCATGACCCAAAGCTCAGTATATCGCGAGCTACAGCTCGCGGTATACTGAGACCGCCGCAGCCAGGACGGATCCTGACATTACTGTCGAGAGCCACCCAGCTGCATGATTGACAACTGGCTCTGCCTATCTAGATAGGCAGAGCCAGCTTTAGCCGTCCCCCTCCACCGACCGTTCCGCCAATCGGCGCTGGAGGATCGGAGAGGGGATTCCCCGCAGGGAGCCGTGAGTGACAGTCACGGCTCTCTGCAGGGAGATGACAGAGAAGTGAGCGAGCAACTGTATGTGTTCGCTCACTTCTCGATCTATTGAGCCGACTTGTGACAGTTTCATTGTCACACGTCGGCTCGAACTATTAGGTTTGGTGAAAATCACTAACCTCATAGTTCTCCTTTAATCTAAGTACACAGGGTGTGTAGTGCATGCCCTGCCCTGCCCCACTGCTACTCCCCTCTTGTCAAAATGACAACCCGGAGTTGCCGTGTGAATACAGCAGATGTAATAGCTGCTGCTGTAAAAAAATTGAGGTAAGTCCTGAACGGTGTAAGCCACTTGGATCAACTTCTTATACACACAGTATCTCACAGAAGTGAGTACACCCCTCACATTTTTTTTAAACATTTTATTATATCATTTCATGTGACGATACAGAAGAAATGACACTGTGCTACAATGTAAAGTAGTGAGTGTACAGCTTGTATATCAATGTACATTTGCTGTCCACTCAAAATAACTTAATACACAGCCATTAATGTCTAAACCGCTGGCAACAAAAGTTAGTACACCCCTAAATGAAAATGTCCAAATTGGACCCAAAGTGTCAATATTCTGTGTGGCCACCATTATTTTCCAGCACTCCCTTAACCCTCTTGGGCATGGAGTTCACCAGAGCTTCACAGGTTGCCACTGGAGTCCTCTTCCACTCCTCCAAGATGATATCACGGAGCTGGTGGATGTTAGAGACGTTGCGCTCCTCCACCTTCCGTTTGAGGATGGCCCACAGATGCTCAATAGGGTTTAGGTCTGGAGACATGCTTGGCCAGTCCATCACCTTTACCCTCAGCTTCTTTTGCAAGGCAGTGGCCGTCTTGGAGGTGTGTTCAGGGTTGTTATCATGTTGGAATACTGCCCTGCGGCCCAGTCTCCGAAGGGAGGGGATCATGCTCTGCTTCAGTATGTCACAGTACATGTTGGCATTCATGGTTCCCTCAATGAAATGTAGCTCCCCAGTGCCGGCAGCACTCATGCAGTCCCAGACCATGACACTCCCACCACCATGTTTGACTGTAGGCAAGACACACCTGTCTTTGTACTCCTTCCCTGGTTGCCGGCACACACGCTCAACACCATCCTGAACCAAATAAGTTTATCTTGGTCTCATCAGACCACAGGACAGGGTTCCAGTAATCCATGTCCTTAGGCTGCTTGTCATCAGCAAACTGTTTGCAGGCTTTCTTCTGCATCATCTTTAGAAGAGGCTTCCTTCTGGGACGACAGCCATGCAGACCAATTTGATGCAGTGTGCAGGGTATGGTCTGAGCACTGACAGGCTGACCCCACACCCCTTCAACCTCTGCAGTAATGCTGGCAGCACTCATACGTCTACTTCCCAAAGACAACCTCTGGATATGACGCTGAGCATGCGCACTAAACTTCTTTGGTCGACCATGGTGAGGCCTGTTCTGAGTGGAACCTGTCCTGTTAAATCGCTGTATGTTCTTGGCCACCGTGCTGCAGCTCAGTTTCAGGGTCTTGGCAATCTTCTTATAGCCTCGGCCATCTTTATGAAAAGCAACATTTATCAGATCCTCAGAGAGTTCTTTGCCATGAGGTGCCATGCTGAACTTCCAGTGACCAGTATGAGCGAGTGAGAGCGATAACACCAAATTTAACACACCTGCTCCCCATTCACACCTGAGACCTTGTAACACTAATGAGTCTCGAGGCTTTGTTGTCCGGTTGCCTCACCCTCTGCTTTTTGTCCCACTGTCTGGGGGAAAAAACCTTTCTCTGTCTCCTGTTTGTCCTTGAGCTGACTTGTCACGCAGGCATCCATTGGCTCCAATTGGGATTGTTTTACCAGACTACCTCCCTTCCTGATGAAGCGTGATCTACACGCGAAACGCATTGAAGAATAACCCACCGTCAATGTATTCCTGGGGTTCAAGTTAAGGCATATGAATTATTGACATTTTCCAACTTTATCATGTATTACAATTTATGTATCTTATGCTGCAATATATATCATGTTAACTATTGAATCATGTTATATCATATTATATAATCATGTTTGTAGCACTTGAACTCTGGAATTAGGTGGATACTAGGTGGATAATGGAGGCGTCTTTTTTACTATGGATAATTTCTTCATTCTTTTTAATTATGTAATTAATAAAACGATATTCTTTTAGTTAAAATCTTCTTTGAGGCTTGTCGTTTTGGTGCCTTAAAAACATCACTTTTCCTTCTTTCACTTTTTTTTGACTAAACTAGGGGTGTGGCACCTTGTGTCCTGGATTCGATCAGCATTTGTCTGTTTGGTTTACTCCCAGGACAATGGGTATGCAGACCAACCAGTTTCCAGGTGGTTAAGGTCAAATCAAAACTTGTATTTGGTATGTTACCCTTTCCCCCCCTCCTGTTTTGGTGCTAGTTGGTAAAGTCTTTAGCTAGACATTTTCTGCCTCGCTCACTGCTGCACAGTTTTTAGTTTCACTTTTCAAGCAATGATGAGGATTAGGAAAGTAATTGTCTGCTAACACTTCAAAAGATGGGAAAAAACATTCTTTGTATTGCACTTATCTGAAGTAGAATCGCCTTGGAATCAACTGTTCTTATTCTGACTCCGATTGTTGTGATAGCGAAATATAT
>NW_017309733.1:0-32974 GCF_000935625.1 Nanorana parkeri | reverse complement strand
AGATAGCGCTAGGTCTTACTTTCGGGGAAACACGGTATTTAAGATGCTTTTGTAAGTGTATATATATGCATCTAATCAATTCCAATGGGTATAATAATAGTTTGATTTTGAACATGCAGTTCTCTGTGTTGGGGGGAGTCGGGTTGTTTTCCTTTTTGCTGTGTATGTGATTTAGCTTTCTTGCTTATGTAACTTGCCTAAGATGATACCCCTGGTCAAGGTTATAGACTAGGTGAATTTTCAAGATTTGCTCTGCATTTCATTTTCTTCTTCTTGCATATAAAAAATCCAATAAAAAAATTAAGAAAAAAGATTCTGTTTCTATTCACCTCACTTCATCACAGCGCATCATTCACCAAATCACAAATCCACTTGTGGAGGCCAGAATAGTGGTTTAGCAATAGTTTAAGGTAGAGTTGTCCTTTAAGCTGCTGGACCGTACCCCGCAGCTTCTTCTCCCCCGGGCTCCGGCGGTCATGAGGATGCCAAGGGACATTCCACAGCTGGAGTGGAGAAGAAGAGAGGCTGTGGGGACCAGTCTAGCAGCCAGACAGGATAGAGGCTCAGGTGAGTGTATCTTCTTTATTTTAGACCCTAGACTAAAACGAGCTCCTAACCCTCCCAGCACAGCTGCCCCCACTTATTTTTCATATGCACAGAGTTTTTATTTAAACCTGAACAGTTTTTGGGGCCAATGTGTAAACCTTCTGCCCAGCACGAAGCCGGGTTATTGCCGTTCGCACTGCATTACTGCCACTCAATGGTACTGAGGAGCATAGGAAATTATTTTTCTCCATAGCGGTAATGCTATGCAAATGGCATTCACCCAGCTTTACAATGGGCGGAGGGTTTATACATCAGCCATTTGACTGAATATGTTGTTGCACATGTTCTTGTAATGTTAACAAGTTTCAGAGCCCCTCACGTGTTTTCTGCTTTCAAAAAAATTTATAATTGTTGGGGGTTTGGATGAAAAGCTGAAGCCCTGAATAGGGTGACCCGTGCCTCCTGCACACTTTTTAGTTTCTAACTTTTTATTTCCATTATTTTTATATGAAATCCCTTCGATAAAAACATTGACAATTGTAAGTTTTAATTCATTTTCTTTTCCTCTGTTTTTACAAATTTCCCATTTTTGTTGGTTGCCGTGTGTGATCTGCATAGTCGGGGCCTTCCGTGTAAAGGCAGCAGGAGAGTAGATTAGCACATTTATCACTGGAGGTTAAGCGCCCTGCAGCTCACAGCAGTCTAGGCAGAAATTCTTGTTGTACAGAGACTCATTTATGTTAAAGTTGTAGAAATGGGATCTACCATTATGCATAAGATCAGAATGCGTGGGAGGACTTTGGGGGTCTTAAATTGCATTTAAAAAAAGTTCTAGCATATCCAGTCTGTTTTCCCCTCTGGCATATCTAGACTGCTAGACCGGTCACCGCAGCTGCTTCTCCCCCCGGGCTCCAGCGGTCCAAGGACTGCTGAACTTGCATTGGACTTGAGGACGCCAAGAGGCATTCCATAACCAGAGTAGAGAAGCTGCAGGGACCTGAGAGAGTCCCGCAGCCAGGCAGGACAGAAGACCCAAAGGAGCACTTAACCCTTGCAGTGGGGCTAATTCCACTCATTTTTCATATGCCGGGAGTTCCTCTTTAACCCTGAACAATTTTTGGGGTCGATGGATATACCTTCTGCTCAACATAAAGCTGGGTGAGTGCCATTCGCACTGCATTACTGCCAATCAATGGCACCAATGAGCAGAGTAGAATTCCTTTTCACCTCAGCACCAACTAGTGGCACTAATGCTGTGTGAGCTTTGTGCAGGGCAGAAGGTTTATACATCAGCCCTTTGACTGAATATGTTGTTGCACATGTTCTTGCGATGTCAGAAAGTTTCAGGGCCCCTCACATGTTTTCTGCTTTAGAAAATGTATATTTGTTTGGAGGTTTTAGCAGTTTTCGAGTCAGAAATTCAGATTATTATTATAATATAGGATTTATATATATATAGCGCCAACAGTTTGCGCAGCGCTATACAATAAAAGGAAGACATTACAATTCAAGAGAAGATGGTAAGGAGGGCCCTGCCCCTGAGGGCTTACAATCTAAAAGGGAGATTACAACACGTGTGTAAAAAATTAAGAAATTGCTCTGGATACAAAGTGGTCAAATAATGGATGAAATGAAGAAAAAAAGTTTTGTGAAATGTCCCTTTTATCTTTCACACTTCACACATTCTTGTAAAGCTTTACATGGTTGGAGGAGCGGAGAAGAACAAGACCGTAACCACCAGGTTGGTAGACTGACTGAAGCCGTGTTCAAAATTCCCCCAAATCCCTCCCTCTGGTTACTATTAGACAGAACCCCTCCCATCTTACCAATGGCGCTTTTATGAGCTATTCAGATACTGATGTGACAAAAGTACATTTGTTTAAACAACACTAGTAGAAGCAATGCATACAATGATAATCAAAACTATAATATCAACTATTGGCTTAAGAAATGAACTCATCATATGACTCAACCAGGTGAACCTATCATATTACTCAACCATCATACGACTCAACCAGGTGAACCTATCATATTACTCAACCATCATATGACTAAACCAGATGAACCCCTCATATTACTCAACTAAGTGAACCCAACATATTACTCAACTATTATATTACTCAACCAGGTGAACCCATCATATTAATCAACCAGGTAAACCCAACATATTATTAAACAAAAAACACTGTGCTATCTCTAAACAGTACTATAAACCTCTAAGTGCAAGTACTTAGTGACAATCATACATAATATATAGTCCATATAAAAATATTCACAAAAATGATGTTCACTTTCTTTGTATTACCAGTGAGTCAAATAATCATTGCATATAAAGTTCCACAATCACTCGTGACTTCTGCGCTTCAATTCCTCATGAATTCATCACCAGTGATCAACCTCCAGGTGCACAAACACTAGCACACTCACCAGATAATTCCAACCACCCAGGTGGTCTTTAAACGCTCTGCAAACTTCCCTGGTGTCCGATGCCTCCCTCTCCACTGAATCACCAACAGATGAAAATGATGAGTCTGCCTGATGCTTCTCCCAAATCACTCTTATCCGCTCAAAATAGAGAACCAAGATCGCACATAGTGTAAAACTGCTAGATGATAGTTTATTCATAAAAATCAGAACACTTACATTTAAAAGAGTTTTTCAGCGCTGTAAAAACATAAAATCAGCTTGTATGAGCTCAGCTCTGTCTCCTCCACTCCATACATTAGCGTCAGCGTGTAGCTCCTCCCCTATGCGTTTCATCCAATGGACTTTCTCAAGGGAGAGAAAGTCCATTGGACAAATCACGTAGGGGAGGAGCTACACAAGGGAGAGAAAGTCCATTGGATGAAATGCGTAGGGGAGGAGCTACACACCCACGCTAGTGTATGTAGAGATATCGCCGTGTTTTTTGTTTAATATTATGTGGGAGAAGTTTATTTAGCTTCTCTCCATCTCTGCAGCTGTCAATAGAGTGTTATTGAGGAGTTTGGGGTAGAGCACTATAGCGCGGATAATCATTTGTTTTAGTAAACCCAACTCAACCATCATATGATTCAACCAGGTTAACCCATCATATTACTCAACCAGTTGATGTAACTCATATATTTCATATTGATATTAATTAGCATACACACTATTGTTAATATTATTATACTTAGGTTATTAAAAGTTTTAGCCTTGTAGAGCATTTCACATATAATAGATATATGTAAGATGCATCCTCTACTTTTATATTAGTATTGTAGAGAATAATGAGAAAATATACTAATAAAGGCCTGCATTTATATAGTGCACATCACATAACAATTGCATTGTTCAGGATGAGATGGGCAGTAGGTTCCAGGAAGTGGTAACGGGTTACTAAGCAGGGACTTGGCTACTCTCTGTGATATCTGAGTTTTACATGCATGTTGGTTCCCTGGTCTAATAGAGTCTGGAAGAGGTTTTGGGGTTATTGAACCCCTGGAAAGCCAAAGCTGAAATTTTGTAAACTAATAGCGTGAGTAATGGTAGGTACTCACTGGTGGGAAAAAGCATATTATGGATGGAGAGATAGTTCTATCTACACAAGTTGTGGTCTAGAACAGTATTCCTTTGCTCAACATAAAGCTGGGTGAGTGCCATTCGCACTGCATTACTGCCAATCAATGGCACCAATGAGCAGAGTAGAATTCCTTTTCACCTCAGCACCAACTAGTGGCACTAATGCTGTGTGAGCTTTGTGCAGGGCAGAAGGTTTATACATCAGCCCTTTGACTGAATATGTTGTTGCACATGTTCTTGCGATGTCAGAAAGTTTCAGGGCCCCTCACATGTTTTCTGCTTTAGAAAATGTATATTTGTTTGGAGGTTTTAGCAGTTTTCGAGTCAGAAATTCAGATTATTATTATAATATAGGATTTATATATATATAGCGCCAACAGTTTGCGCAGCGCTATACAATAAAAGGAAGACATTACAATTCAAGAGAAGATGGTAAGGAGGGCCCTGCCCCTGAGGGCTTACAATCTAAAAGGGAGATTACAACACGTGTGTAAAAAATTAAGAAATTGCTCTGGACACAAAGTGGTCAAATAATGGATGAAATGAAGAAAAAAAGTTTTGTGAAATGTCCCTTTTATCTTTCACACTTCACACATTCTTGTAAATCTTTACATGGTTGGAGGAGCGGAGAAGAACAAGACCGTAACCACCAGGTTGGTAGACTGACTGAAGCCGTGTTCAAAATTCCCCCAAATCCCTCCCTCTGGTTACTATTAGACAGAACCCCTCCCATCTTACCAATGGCGCTTTTATGAGCTATTCAGATACTGATGTGACAAAAGTACATTTGTTTAAACAACACTAGTAGAAGCAATGCATACAATGATAATCAAAACTATAATATCAACTATTGGCTTAAGAAATGAACTCATCATATGACTCAACCAGGTGAACCTATCATATTACTCAACCATCATACGACTCAACCAGGTGAACCTATCATATTACTCAACCATCATATGACTCAACCAGGTGAACCCATCATATTACTCAACTAAGTGAACCCAACATATTACTCAACTATTATATTACTCAACCAGGTGAACCCATCATATTAATCAACCAGGTAAACCCAACATATTATTAAACAAAAAACACTGCGCTATCTCTAAACAGTACTATAAACCTCTAAGTGCAAGTACTTAGTGACAATTATACAAAATATATAGTCCATATAAAAATATTCACAAAAATGATGTTCACTTCCTTTGTATTAAACCAGTGAGTCAAATAATCATTGCATATAAAGTTCCACAATCACTCGTGACTTCTGCGCTTCAATTCCTCATGAATTCATCACCAGTGATCAACCTCCAGGTGCACAAACACTAGCACACTCACCAGATAATTCCAACCACCCAGGTGGTCTTTAAACGCTCTGCAAACTTCCCTGGTGTCCGATGCCTCCCTCTCCACTGAATCACCAACAGATGAAAATGATGAGTCTGCCTGATGCTTCTCCCAAATCACTCTTATCCGCTCAAAATAGAGAACCAAGATCGCACATAGTGTAAAACTGCTAGATGATAGTTTATTCATAAAAATCAGAACACTTACATTTAAAAGAGTTTTTCAGCGCTGTAAAAACATAAAATCAGCTTGTATGAGCTCAGCTCTGTCTCCTCCACTCCATACATTAGCGTCAGCGTGTAGCTCCTCCCCTATGCGTTTCATCCAATGGACTTTCTCAAGGGAGAGAAAGTCCATTGGACAAATCACGTAGGGGAGGAGCTACACAAGGGAGAGAAAGTCCATTGGATGAAATGCGTAGGGGAGGAGCTACACACCCACGCTAGTGTATGTAGAGATATCGCCGTGTTTTTTGTTTAATATTATGTGGGAGAAGTTTATTTAGCTTCTCTCCATCTCTGCAGCTGTCAATAGAGTGTTATTGAGGAGTTTGGGGTAGAGCACTATAGCGCGGATAATCATTTGTTTTAGTAAACCCAACTCAACCATCATATGATTCAACCAGGTTAACCCATCATATTACTCAACCAGTTGATGTAACTCATATATTTCATATTGATATTAATTAGCATACACACTATTGTTAATATTATTATACTTAGGTTATTAAAAGTTTTAGCCTTGTAGAGCATTTCACATATAATAGATATATGTAAGATGCATCCTCTACTTTTATATTAGTATTGTAGAGAATAATGAGAAAATATACTAATAAAGGCCTGCATTTATATAGTGCACATCACATAACAATTGCATTGTTCAGGATGAGATGGGCAGTAGGTTCCAGGAAGTGGTAACGGGTTACTAAGCAGGGACTTGGCTACTCTCTGTGATATCTGAGTTTTACATGCATGTTGGTTCCCTGGTCTAATAGAGTCTGGAAGAGGTTTTGGGGTTATTGAACCCCTGGAAAGCCAAAGCTGAAATTTTGTAAACTAATAGCGTGAGTAATGGTAGGTACTCACTGGTGGGAAAAAGCATATTATGGATGGAGAGATAGTTCTATCTACACAAGTTGTGGTCTAGAACAGTATTCCTTAGTTTAGAAATGTCAGGAAAGATAAGGCCTTGCAGGTAAAAGGGAAAGTTTTGGAGCTCCATTTGTTAACAAGGATAAAGGAATGTATCAGCGTTGTAATGTATGTTAATATGTGGGATGGCTAACTTGTTAGCCGGGATTTGTGGGAGGGGTTCGCGCGCCCACCTCGCATAAAAGAGGGCAGGCCGAGGCTACAGGGACGTGCGGTTCTCGTCTGAACCAAGTGAGCGTCTTCTTCTTCACTTCCGGGTTAAACACGCGTCACTTCCGGTGCGCCGTCAGGAGGATCAGGTACCGAGGGCTCGCACTGGATGTTCTTCCAAGGTATTCGTTTGCTATTTCAAATCTCCCTCCGTTTTTCGGCATTACGATTTTTCACATCTCTCGGTAGGAGCGGAGGATCAGTACGAGCACAGGATCACGGGCAGCGATTGTCCTACACAGGCTTGTGGGCTGCAGCAGGTATTTGGCTGTACTGTAAGGGGGGCACTGTGCAGTTATGCTGCATTACCAACAAATTGCATGTCCACCCGGCATTTTTCATCAGCTGCTGCACTAACATACTTATGGAAACCATGCATACATAACGGGGCTAGCATTGGGAGCATTAGCAGACACGTTGTCACACTAGAGGCACAGTTCAGTTAGCAAGCTGTTGAAACTGCGGTCCCGGAAACGGTGGACAGATACTATGGGGTTGATTTACTAAGCATATAAACACGCCATACAAAAACACGCCGACTTTGTGCGCGTGCGCGGATATACGCTTGGCGCGGAAGCGTATGCAGAAGTGTGATTCATGGCATGTTTATGTGCAGATGCTTGATAAATAGCACAAACGCGCGCGCATGGCGTATTTCATTTCCAAGGATTCAATGGGGATGTGCAACAACCATGAGCATAATTCTCTGAGGGAAGCCCAGTGGCTCAGGGGTTAGAGCTACTGCCCCACAACACCTATGTCCCCGGTTCAAATCCTGCATCAAGTCAGTTGCATTCATCCACATACAGCAATGCAAATATCCACCCAAAAATCAAAACTGCTGAATCTACACAACCAAAAATATACTAGTACATATATGCCCACACCACCAATCGAAATGTGTACATTATTGACTGTGACTGAGTTCAAAATGGTACATATTCACCTGCGTAAATAATGAAAAAAACCCCGCCGCTTGACACCCGCCCGATCGTGACGTCACGGCTTGCTCCGCCCATCTAGAGACATAACGATCAGCAATGACATTCAGCGGCGGATTTTCGTCGCGCGGCGTGGTTTTTTCATTTTTCCATGGCGGCGGGTCGGCGGGGTTCTTGCATCGTGATTGACGCAGGATTACATCGATGGAGCCTTTTTATTTTTTTGTTGGGGGATTAAAGGAATTGTCAAAAAAGGCATATTTGTTTTTTGTGTGAATAAAGGATTTTTGCACAAGTCTGGTGTTGTGATTTCATATTTGAGTTAACCCTTCAGTGAATGGGTAGGGGTACGAGTACCCCTTACTCATTCACAAGGGGGGGGGCGGCATCTGAGTGCCCCCTTATGGGGGGGGGGGCGCTCGACCGTCCCCCCCCTTTCCTGCCCTGCCGGTGCTCGGATCAGGGGTCTGGTAGGACCGATAGGGGGGACCCCACATCTTTTCTCCCTTATTTTGGAGGCTGGGGTTCCCCCTTAACATTCCTACCAGACCTGAAGGGCTAGATTAATTTAGCCGTAATTAACGAAAAGCACCTGGGACGAAATGCGGTAATTGATTTGCCGTATTTTCGTTAGCGCAAGCGCAGTGTAGATCGTACGACTTTTGACGGACGGAAACGCCAGCAACCTTGCAAAAATCGTACGATCTAGCAAAGTTTTCAAACATGCTTGACCGTCAAAAGTCGTACGATTGTACAGTAATGTCGGTCGGACACTGCAATGCACACATACGATTATCGGACGAAAAGTCGATCGCATACGAAAATCATCCGATAATCGTAAGGTGTATGGCCACCTTTACATTCCTACCAGACCAGAAGGGCCTGGTATGAATTGGGGGGGGAGGAACCCCACACCATTTTGTTGTTTGGTTTTCACTTGGAGGATGCTCCCTCCTGACATTCCTAGCAGACCCAGAGGGTCTGGTATGGATTGGGAGGGGGGGGAGCTTTCCGCCATGTGCGCGTGTTTGCTAGAATTACGAAGAAATCGTGCAGGATTGGCGTGGTCGTGTTTCTAGGATCAAAAAACGTGTGAACTTGCTCATGCACATGCGCAGTTGCCTGGAGCACATCCGAACACGGCACTACTGTGTAAGTACCTTATTTTGGAATACTGTCTTTTACCAGTTTGTAAGTGTTATGTAGAATGTTTGTATGCACAGAAGCATAGCAATAACATATGTATCATATGTATGATTTGCACATGTATGGCAGTAGTAGAAATATGATTCCTGCACTTGCAATTTTTTATTATAGTGGGGTGCAGCCGATGGCGCATATTACACGACACGCTCGTAAGTAAATACATAAAAACGCGCCATGCCTGCGTGAAACCGCGCCATGATGTGCGTGTTTGTTTGGTAAATATATTTTTGCGGGTTAAAACGCGCGCGCAGCCTGCGCGTGTGCGTGTTGGGCTTCGTAAATCAGCCCCTATGTCTCCCAGCAGAGATGGGGTGTCACAACATATCGCGGGTGGTCGTTCACCTGGCATGGCAGGGGCCAGGTGAACAAGGGCATGTCAGCACGGGGCAATGCGCAGGAAAATCGGAAGTTCGGGTGCACGCAGACTCTGGGGGGTTGGACAGTCCTCAGACCCAAGAAGGGGCCGGGCACAGGAGCACAATGCACGCTTCTCATATACGGCGCATCAAATAGTAGTGGGGGAGGACAACGGTAAGGCAAAAAGGGGGGGCAGTAGTAAACAGCATCAGGGGCACCTGCAGCATCCAGGTTAACTAGAAACAGCAACGCATGGCAGACGTACGGCCTCACACATTCTGGCGCTCCAACCATCATATGTCGCGTTCATTTTAGGGACACGTTCAGGTTACTTATTTTCATTAGACATATCGGTAGGCTGACACGGCCTGCTTCTAGCAAGTCTTAGAGCATGATATCGGTTCTCATGAACTTTCTGGGTTTTTTCATGCAAACCCATCATAGTGCATTACAGTGTGGATTGTCCCTGACATAGGTACATATATATATATATATTTTTTTTTTTTTTGACAATCCATCTTTATTCGGGGGTGATGAGAGTCGTAATAACTAAAGAGTTCCTCAGACCCCACTCATACGTCATACGCTTCATCATCTTACATACTGACGGTATTTGACATCTTTCACAATCGGGTAAATTGGAGATTCCACGTTACCCAGAGGACCCACAGTAATTAGGTCACGGCAGGGCAGCATGCGAGTGGTAACTAAGTGTCATTTTTTCCCTTAGGAAATGAAAGAAAAAAAAAAGAAGAATTATAATAAGTTCAATGGTATTCAGGTCCGTAATTTTATGTGTTGGTAATTATGTTTTACAGTATGTCATCAGCTATGTCTCATGTGTCTGAGAGTGAGGAGATGGCGTTCCTACCATCAACTCCAGCCAGAGGTTCGGAGCAAGGGAGCACACAGTCCATCAGGGCATGGACTATCCCTAGACTTATTATTGAACTGCGAAAGAAGAATATCCCCTTTCCAGCCTCCGCAAGGAAGGCTGAGCTGTTCAAATTATTGTTTCCCCCAGCAGCGGCCAGTGGTAGCTCAGGGCACGTGGCTCTACAGACCATAGTCACTTCACTCACCAACATTCATGCCTCAATCAGTGACCTCGCCAAGACGGTCCATGACCTCCAGCATAGAACAGAGACTTTAGAGAGGCAGGAGCCGGTGGCCCCTGCACCTTTAACGCAAGACGCAGCAGCTTCCCCCGCACCGGTACCGAGTACTTCCAACGCACTGATGTCCTCCAGCTCAGGTACGATGGCCAATGCCCAGTATATCGCTCCGGCTCACTTCGTCCCTGATAAACTGCGGAAAGACATACTAGAGGGGAAAGACGTCAATCTGGCTTCCCTGCTGATAGCAGCACATGACGTGACCGAGCATAAGGCGTTTGCCTGTGAAGAGGTCTCTGTCGTCCTCAAAGCTATGGACCCCAGGCTTAGTCGGAAACTGTCCATTCCAGAATTTGTCATAGCATTTGGCATTTATAGAGACGTGGTATGCTCAGCAAATCCTAACCGCAGGGAAGAGCTGGACGCATATTTGCACATAGTCATGGATTTAGCTTACAAATATGGTGGGTTGACATACTACGACTACCACCGGGCGTTCTCAGCTAAAGCCGCAGCAGGACTCTCGCAATTTCAGTTCACGGCCAATTGGGGGAGAATGGATACGGAATTATTCTGCAGGCACTTTGCCGGGCTCAAAGCTCCCGTGTGCATGTCATGCCAATCATCAGCACATACCACTAATTGGTGCCCTACGCCTATGGTCTCAGATTTGACCATCACGCAGAAAGCAGCTGGATTATTGCCTAGCCCGGCCAGCGCAGGGCCTACGCAGTTTGACAAACTAGGCAGGCCCATTCAGTGCCTGGGTAAGGCACAAATCTGCAATAATTATAATTTACACGCAGTGCAGGTTATTACATGTCTGCTCGCTGTGTTTTAGGGCTCATCCTAAAATTGCGTGCACGGTAAGGAACTCACAGGTGTCGTGACTAAGCCAGGTGAACGTAGGAGTGCTGGTGGCTTGCTTAGAGAAGTATCCTGACCCTTCTTTTCGGTCTTTTCTGGAAGAAGGTTTCAACCAGGGATTTCATACGGGCCTGATTACGCTACCTCAGGTATCGTATGAATGTAAAAATTTGAGGTCCGCACTGGCCGCTCCAAAGGTAGTAGAAGCACTGTTACAAGTGGAGTTAGGTAAGGGCTTCATCATAGGCCCCTTTAGTGAACCACCTTTTCTCATGTGGAGAGTCAGTCCCATTGGTTTGGTATGTGGGAAGTTTACGAATAAACAGCGGTTGATATACGACTTGTCAGCACCTCATTCTATTAATATTCCTATTTTAAATGCGCTCATACCATCAGAGGAGTTCTCGCTCAAGTACTCCTCGGTAGATCAGGCGGTACAACTCATTTTGGAGGCGGCACAGATGCTTGGTTATCCAAAGCCGACATTTCGGACGCCTTCGAATTGCTACCCATTAAACCATCATTATGGCAGTGGCATGGGATTAAATGGGAGGAGGCATACTATTTTGCCACCAAGCTTACGTTTGGGTCCAAGAGTAGCCCATGGCTATTCGACACATTTGAGCAGGCGTTGCATTGGATACTCGTGCATCAGGTGCACTGTCAAAGGGTGTTGCATTACTTAGATGATTTCTTGCTTATAGAATCTCCTGACAGGATACCACGGGATCTCGCTATTTTGTTGGACACCTTCAAAATGCTCAATGTCCCGGTAGCTCCTCACAAGGTGGACGGGCCACTGCAGGTGATAACTTTTTTAGGAGTCATAATGGATTCAAAGACCATGGAAGCGCGGCTTCCTGAAGATAAGTTGCGCAGGATCAGAGATACCTTGCATGCGTTAGTCTTATCTCCTATTTGCTCCAGGAAGCAGTTACAGTCAGTACTTGGTATGCTGAATTTTGCCATGCGTATCATTCCCCAGGGCAGATCATTTATCTCAAGGCTTTTAGCGTTGTTACCCACGGCTCCCGAGCAGGACTCCTTAATCCATATAGATGGGGCTGGTCGGGCGGATTTAGTGATGTGGGACGAGTTCTTGCAACATTGGAACGGGATCTCCCTGTTCATTCCCCAAGCCTTGCATACGTCGCCTCGAGTAGTCACAGATGCAGCTGCATCTTCAGGCTTTGCAGCCATTTTTGGCCATCACTGGTTCGCCAGCCTTTGGCCTTTGGAGGTAAGGATCATGCCGTCTTTTTTACAGACTTCCTCCTTGTTCGAAATATACCCCATTGTAGCGGCAGCCAAAGTCTGGGGTCCGACAAGGGCGGGACAAACGGTAGCATTCCATACGGACAATTTAGCCACGGCGGACATCATCAATAAGGGTAGGTCCTTCCTACGTAGGTTAACATGGCTGGCTTTACAGCACAGATTCAACATCATCTGCTATTTCATACCTGGGGTACATAATATAGCGGCTGATGCTTTGTCCCGGTTACAATTACAGGCTTTTTTCCGACTGACACCAGACGCGGATGTGATTCCCACGCCAGTGCCGGCTTTCGAGCTGCTAGTGTTGGATTAGAGAGGCATTACTGTGACGCAGCCAAGCTTATTGTGGATTCCCTTGCCGACAATACAGGCAAAGCCTACAAAGTAGCTTGGAATGCTTTTAACATGTTCCGGTCCAAACACGTTACTTCCAATCCCAGTAACATAGCATATATTTTGGCTTTCATCGCTTTCTGTCACACGGATCTCAAGCTGGCTCACAACACCATACGAGTTTATTTGGCAGGTGTGCAACATTTTTTAGGGTTGCTATACCCAGATAAGCGATCCCTTTTTTTGGCACATCCTGTCCGGGCCATTTTGAAAGGGATACAGAAATCCGGCTGCCTACCGCTCCGCACCAGACTGCCCATCTCCAGCGACATGTTTCAGACTATGTCAGGCATGTTAGATAAGTCCCCGTTCGGGGTCGGGCAGAGCCTGGTCATTAAAGCTTCTATTTATCTGGCTTTTTATGGCTTTCTGAGACCAGGGGAATTTACCTATAGTAGCCGCAAGTCAAGCACCATACTCGGGAAACATCTAGTGCGCTTTCCCGACTACTACATGTTATCCCTGGACCGGTGTAAGACCAATCAAGTGGGGGCCCCCACGCAAATACGGTTGTTTCCTTCAGGCAACGCGTGGTGCCCAGTGGCAGTGTTGGATAGTCTCATGTCCAGACCGTCCAGTCTGGCAGGGACTAGTCCTTTGTTGCCGTTTCCCAATACCCCGCTGACCGCAAAGCAATTCATTAGCCACGTCCGTATGCTTATCATTCAGTTAGGGGCGGATCCTAAATTATACTCGGGGCATTCTTTCAGGATTGGGGCTGCCTCAGCTGCCTCCAGGCATGGTGTCCCGGCTCACGTGATCAAACATCTGGGCAGGTGGAATTCATCCTGTTTTACCAGGTACATACCGAATCCGCACGTTGAAATGGCCAATGCTTTTTCTAAACTTGCTCTGGAGTCGGTGAGACTTGGACAAACATTATTTGCTGTACTGTGTTTGAAGACCCCTGCGAGGGAAACACCGTTGTGGACTTTTATGTTGGTTCTAATAAAAGTGGGCAAAGAGGCCCTTTAAAAGACGTGGTAAGCGAGTGGACTCCGTCATTAATGTGCTTCCATTGAAAGCTAAATCTCACAGTATATATATATATATATATGTGTATGTTACTTTTAGGTCGGGACATCAGAGGCTGCACAGGTGAGTGAACACCTCCACACAAATGTGTGTATGTCTACTGTATCTGTTATGACTGTTCATGTTGTTTATGTCCTAACTGAGTTAAGATCAAGTTGAGACATTCCTGATCGCTATGCAGACAAGGTCTGATGGAAATCGTGTCTCACACAGCATTTAGGCAAGGAGACGCAGGCATCCATGGAGCCATTGGGCTTTACTCTGAGCAACTCTTTTTTTTTTTTTTTTTTTTTTTGTATGTTAGTAATGAATCCAGATCAAACAAATATACATTGCTGTGCAAAGTATTTCTTTACATTTTTGCCCATGTTCTTCCAGCCATCATGTCTCTGGACAGCTCCAACTCTCTCAGCCCGGCTTCCCTGAACTTCCTGTCCAGTAGAAGATCACAAGGGACAGAGCATTCTCCATCAGCTGTCCATGTGCTAGCTTGGAGATGGGAAGGGTGGGGAGCAGAGGGAAGGGAGAGGCTTACTTTGTTGTGCCTAATTGTTTGGGGAGATACACATAGCTTACTAGCACACACAAGGGTGTCTCCATAGGACCCTGCAAGGGAAACCCTAAGACAGGATATCAGGACCAGTGCTCAGGGGACCTACTGATTCTGCAGGAAACTAAAACTTTTAAACATGAAGGAGCAGCATCAATTGTAAGTTATTTAATCAGCATTTGAAATAGTTTAAGGACATTTTGACTTCAATATCACTTTAATAGTGTGTGCTTATAACAATACTGATCCTCAAAGTGATCCAGCTTTTCAGCTTCCTGTTTCCAATGTCATCATACCTAAGGAAAAAGGCTCAACTTCTCAAAAGATCTTATAAGTAAAGATCTAACAGTGCTACCTTTTAGGGATATGTTGTATTATTTTTATTGTTATTATTTATTTATTTTTTAATTTAGATTATTATGTCAATTTTAAACATGCTTTTTCTAACACTGAGCAGAAAACAATCTGACAATATAGATATCATTCCACGAAATTAAAACAAAAAAATGAAAAAAGTGAACACTCTGGTGGGATGTAGTCACGTTTGATAGGGATTATTGGTTCCAAGGAGGATGAGATGGGACATCCTATAATTTTTAAAGTATAATTAAACTCTCTTTTTCTGACATACTGTATATCTATTGCTAGCAAGCAGTAGATATATGCAAAAAAAATTTGTTAAAAATAAAAAGTTAGCAAAAAGGTAATTACCTACCTCTGTCTCCACCACTCGCTCCTGACGATCTGAAGATTCTGGAGCAGGCGTGAAGGATGATGAGGGCGAGCGCATGCACTGTAGAGATGTTTGATGCTGAGAAGAGGAGAGGCACAGTGGAGCTGAATGCACGCAGCCGGGAGCGTGCACGTCAGACAGACACCGCAGGACAAGAAGAGACCGGAGTCTGTGCTGGATCAGAGACCAGCACCAGCGCTGGAGGGACTGCTGAATACAAGTGGAAGGAAGAAGATGATCGTATTAGATATACATTGTTACATATATACACAAAGTTGCATGTGATTTTTAAACACAGATATGTTTTATTCCCTTAGGGCTCGTTCATACCATGTCTGGAGCCAGGGCTGTTGCTAGCATTCTAGTGAAGGTGGGCAAGGTGCAATTTTGCGCCCCCCATCCCGATCCCAAACCCGACCCCCTGCAGATTTCCCTTCACTTAGGCTAGGTTCACACCAGATGCAGTGCGTTCCGGGCCGATAAATACGCTTGTGTTTACATATCTCTTGTGAGTACGATACCATTTTTATTAAACTATCCTTTACATGGAGTGGGCGCTCTCTTTTTTGCCATTTCTTAGAGTAAAGGTTCCCTACCTTGCGGGGCTGCCCCATTGCGATCAGGTGGAATTGATCAAAGAGGAGGGCTTGATATATCTGAGCCGGGAGTATTTGGATTTTACATGTGAAGCAAGTCTGTACAATATTTCTGGCTGTTGTCTCTGAAATAATACAGCTTTTTTTTCCCCATAATGCATGTAGCTACAGGTGAATGAGGGCTTGTTTTAAGATACAAGCCCTCGTTCACCTGTAGCTACATGCATTATGGGGAAATCATTTTCAAATTTCACAAGAGAGGCACTGAAATCTCAGCTATTTTCTACTGAGAGCTCTTGCCAGTCCTATGGTGCAAACGCACAGTAGGTGTTTTCATAGATGAAACCAACTTGAGTCTTTGTTGACTTTGACTTTGAGGATAAACTACATCACATTACAAGCAGCTAGGTTGGTCAGTGAGGTCTTGTTTTAAAGCTCCCTTACTGCTTGTTAAGAATATGTAAATATCTTAATGGCCATAATCTGGGCAAAGATGTGCTTAAAACCTGACATATTTTCCAGACATAATGTACATCGGGGAACATGAGCATTTTCAAGTATATGGCAGACAAGTTCTGATTTTTTAGCAGAGGCGAATAGAAAGCACAGACTGCTCAAAACATCAAGTCTCTGAACACTCATAATGTATGTACACTAAATCTGAGTATGTGGTTACACAAAGTAAAAGAGTCTTTCCATTAACAGGTTTTAACTTCCTTTTCACACATTGATAAACCCCCAAAAGAGTAAAAAAAAATCTGTGCAAGTATATAAGAGACAAATCCCAGACATGCAACAGAGCTCATCTACATCATAGGTATGAGAATTGGAGGGACGCAAACTACAGAGCACTCAGGGGAACAATATTGCTGTGACTTTGTGTTTCAGCTTATATTTCTAATTGCCATTTACACAATTATGTTTGTATTCCATTGCAGATCTCCACAGCGTGCCTGTCACTTCATAACCGAGGAGACATTTTAAGGGAGGTAAGATTGCCTTATAATCAGTATTCCGTTTTACAGAACCAGTTTACCCTTCATCATTTTCAGGCAGGTAAAGAGTAAGTCAAGGCAAAAACTTGTGATCTTGGCTTGGGTGAAGTGGGGAAGGATTAGAACTCCTGTCATTGGGGTTACCTCCCTCAAGGAGTATATTCCCCATTTTTCCAGATTCCCATCAAAACTGATTCCTGCTCCTACTGGTCCATGGATCTATACGTATCCTAATAGGGCCCCGGATAGCAGTAAAAACCTGCCAGGAGTTGTAATTGTTCCCCAATCTATCCAAGTCAAGATTAAAAGTGTTTGGCTTGACTTACACTGCTCACAGGTTTATACCCTCCATCTGCTTATCTCTAATACAGCCAGCAGACTGACACCACTCCATCACAACATTGCATTACAAGCATTCCACTTCTCTTCATAATCCTTGGATCATTCTCTGCTCTTGACTCCAACCACTCAACTTCCTAACCCTATCAAATCCATTTACTGATTGGCACATTCATTCAATTCCCATTCATTCATAATTGGGGACACGGTGAACATTCTCTGTCCTCAATTATTTGCAAACACTCAGCGATCACTGATCACTGACTGCTTGTACCCACTCTCCTTCCTGGATCGGCTGCCACAGGAGGCTGAGCGAGTGGGGAGGAGAGCTCAATCTCCTGTTTTAGCTGACTACTTCCCTGCACCGCCTGCCTGGCCTCCTGTGACAGCTGACAGCTGTCTCCGCCCCCACACCGCCACTCTCCCAATCTGTCACAGGAGGCTGAGCAGGGCCCGCACCACTCTGCCTCCTGTAACATTTTCTCTCCTCCCCGCTGGCCGCTGCGATGTGTCAGAGGGAACACAGAGCAGCGCCCAGCGGGAAGGAGAGAAACCAGGGATGCACCGCAATTTTGGCCAAAAGTGCCATTTTCAGCTGATATGGTTTTTTTGCCGGAATTTTGATGCATCCCTAGTTAAAACCCTTGTCGGATTGAGCAGGAAAAAAATGCCGTCTGACGACGGCAACCCGCAGATAGGAGTCAGCCGTCCGTCCGTTTTTTCTTAACGGGCGGATGGCAAGAGGTTAATCTCTGTGTATTATTGGGAAATGTACACGTAATTTCCTGTTATAGAGACACAACAGGACGTTATAGGAATTTACTCAAAGTGATAAAATAAAATATTTGCTTCAAGGAGAGTTCCCCCTCCCTCCCCCCCCCCAAAAAAAATACAAAAAAATATAGGTATTATTTTTTTATTTTAACGTTTATTTCCACTTTGTGAAATAAACAAATTGTGATAACACCTTATTTAACTTTGTTACGAATTCCTATTCACATTGCATAACATAACAAAAAAATAGCAGCTTTGATGACGTTTCTGCAAACTCCTGGACTGAAAAATCCTGCTTAGTTAGTTCTCACTATCTGGGGGGATTGGGGGTAGTTTTGTTTTAAATAATTAACCCAGTCTGGACTGTGCTGGCAGATTTCATTATCACTTATAATCTAGATGAGCAAGACTGCCTGTCCTAACATAGGGTTAAAGATCTGAAAAAATTGTATGTTAATGACCTTTTAAAAACCTTTCCCTCAGTCAGTCCGTTATCAGCTTCCAGGCATCTGGTCTAACCACAAGAAGCAGCCTGTAGAGTCATTAGAGTCCTGTGTATTATCCAGCTCTAAAGAAACAACTAAAAAAGGTAATCATTTTTTTTTCTATTATTTATTGGTATACTGTGTGAATTGAAACACATAACAGACACATAGAGGGGGTTTCTCAAATTCGGCTGTAAAAGTGGAAATAACCCTGTAAGTAATGACAAAGTTATCGCTAAATAGGCCCATCGAGGAAATTTAAAAGTTGCTCTAGTCCATCCGGGGTATAAAGGTACGAGAGCTGTTGTGATTAAGTAAAGCTAAACTCCTGCAAAAAAATATTTTTAGGCTGTTACAGCAACGGTTTTTCTTTTATTTTGAGCCATACGAATAAAAGCTGACCTTTGTAAAGTAAGCATCCCCGCGGGTGTTTAATGGTTTGCCCCAACCCCTGTAATGGCTTCTGCTGGACAGCTTGGTCCATTACAGAAAATGGAAAAATACTGAATCTGCTGGCAGCATCAACAGGTACTAAAATTATAAGCAACAAACAGAAATAATGACAATGCTCCTTCCCAGTGTTTCAAAGCGCCCATTGCAGGGAGATATCAGGTTCTGTCCCCAGGAGCTCTTCTGTGCTCCAAAGGTATTCAGACCTTTAATTCCAAATGGCCGCACACTGATGCCATCACGTCAATTAAATTTTGAGAAGGTAAGCATCCACATATATGTATTTTCATTACAGTGACATTAAAGTCAAAAGGTTTTTAAGCCTTTTCAAATGCTGAATAAATAACTTACAATGGATGATGCTCCTTAATGTTTAAACGTTTTAGTTGCCTGCATAATCAGCTAGTCCCCTGAGCACTGGCCCTTACATCCTGTCTTAGGGTGGCTCCTTTCCCTTGCAGGGTCCTATGGGGCAACCCTTGTGTGTGCTGGTAGACTATGTGTGTCTCAACAAACACACAGACACAAAAAGCAAGCCAATCCCCTGCTCCTCATCCCTCCTCCTCCCTTCTCCAAGCCAGGGCTGTAGCGAGGGCAAGGCAACTGAGGCTCTCATCTTGGGTGCAGGGGTGGGGGACACAGCCAGGGCTCAGCCAGCAGGGAAAAGTGGGGCGTCACAGTCTGCAATCTCTCCTCTGGATCCCCGCTGCTCTCCCCCATCTGTGTGCAGTGGGGATCAGAGCAGAAGTGAAGCACTTCAGCTGGCGGGGGGGGGGCGGAGGAGGGAGCCGCTGTCAAAGCAGCATGGCCAAGCGATGAGGCGAAAGAGCCGCTCGGCCATGCTGCTGTGACAGCGGAGTCCCTCCTCCGCAAGCACACCCCACCCGCCGGCTTCAGCGCTTCACTTCTCTTTGGATCCCCACTGCATACAGATGGGAGAGAGCAGCGGTCATCCAGAGGAAAGATGCAGGCTGTGCCACCCTCTGTGCATGGCCGAGCAGCAGCGGGTCCGTACATATCAGTGACATGTACCAATCTTCCATAGTACTATGTGTCCCCAGTTATGAATGAACAGGAAGTGCTTTACATCACTTCCTGTGCATTCATGAGTTTCTCAATGGGCAGTAGCACTCTGTACAGAGGCTTCTCCCCATTCAGAAACTGGTTGATAGTAAACATTTTCTGAATGATTGGGAAGCCTCTGTGCCTTCCATTCATTAAAAAATATGTAAATTAAAAAAAAATAATCATAAAAAAATTAAAATTAAAAAACACATCCTGGAGGGGGGCGCATGACATCACATGACGCCACGCGTGCACGGCGCTGGGTGATGTCACACGCCTCTTCGGGAGGGGGCCACGTTTTTTTGTTCTTGCCTTCAGGGACGTTCAGGGAAGCCGAGCTGAGAGAGTTGGAGCTGTTCAGAAACATGATTGTAAGTGCTTGGGCAAACATTTTAAAAGATACTTTGCTGGACAATGTTTATTTTGTATGATGTGGATTAGTTTTTGCTTAAAAGATTTAAAGCTTAATACAACTTTAAGCAATTAATGGTTTCTAATTGATACAAGTGATGGCATTGCAATTGTGGATTTTATAACTCATATTTATGACATTATTCACTACTGGTGGAATATTTTGTATGATGTATTATATACTGCTATAAGTTTATTGATACTTTAGCATGATGTGGCTTTTGGGTAATGACTCTTTATATCCATTTAAATATGTATTGAATGCATATATACACCTTTGTTCCAGTGGACTGCTCCACCTCTACGATTAACCTTTACGATCCTTTGTGGTGAAATGTGTTAGAACAGAGTGATCCAGAGGAGGGATGGGGCAGCATGTTTTGGTTGAACTAATAAGGTTGATTGTACTGGAATTATGGTATCAAAGTGCCGCTGTTTGGGATTAAAGAATTAGGAACTAAAACTATGTTAGGGGGGATTCAGAAAAACAAAAGCTGATAATGCCACTGACAGACTGCATCATGTACATCATTTTTCAATAGTTATATTTTAGGATGCTTGTGACACATAGTACAATGAATTCACTGCTTTGCACATTCTTGTTTTCTACACCAGAACAGTGCTGACACATATAAGGTGCGTTAATGTGCATCGTGGTAACAAGCGCTTTAACCCACATTACTGCTGCACTGGAACAAAGAAATGTAGATGGGCCCTCTGTTCCCACAATGCGTTACCACAATGCATGTCAACACACCTTACATGTGTCAGCACTGTTCTGGTGTAGAAAACAAGAACGCACAATTTGTATATAGTACACTCATTCGACACACGTGTTGCAGCACACCACGACACACAGTAACACACGACCTTATGTTGTGGTGCGCTGTGTCACAAAAAAGTTCAGTTCGCTGGATATTCCCCAAACAACTGAAAACATCTGAAAAACCCAAACATAACGGCGAACCTCACTGAGGTCAATGCGAGACGAATCTTGTCATTTTTGCACGTTTTTGTTAATATAAGGGCATGGGGAGCTGGGCACTGCCATGGAGGGCAGGGAACAGTTCTATTAATAATGCTTCAAGAGTAACATTAAAAATACACAATTTCTTTAAATAACATGATTAGGGGGATGCCTTAAACCTGCAGGAGAAGTGGTGCACCTGTACTATGTACTCCTGCAAAAACGACATTTACATAAAATGTTTTAAATGTGCCACTAAATGAAATTACCAGGTTGGCTTAATTTTTAGATGGTGTGGAGACCCCCCTAAAATCCATATCAGATTACCAGGGTCGCAATTGCGACCGAGCCCTGGCGTTCCGCCACTTGGGGGGGGCCCAGCAAGGAGGTAGAGGGCCCCCCCGCGATCGTGCCGCTCCTTCCCTGTCGCACAGCCACCCGCAGCATGTACGGGCGGCTGTGCAAAAGGGCTGGAGATGCTGTCACTGTTCCCGGAGAATGAGCTGGCCCCGCCTCTTGGGGGCGGAGCTAAGACGGCAGTCTCCTCATAGCTCCGTCCCCTGGCCGCCGAGACGAGGAAGAGGGCCATGGGCCTGCAGGAGAGGTAAGATAAGTTTGGAGTAGGAGGGGGTGCTGGGAAGAGAGAGAGAGTGTTGCTGGGACTTGTAGTCCAGCACAGCTGGTGGTAATCTGCATTGCTGTATGATGATTATACAGCAATGCAGAAAAGCACCAACTATGTAGGACTACAAGTCCCAGCAATGCATTATAGTGGGGGGGGGATGCTGGTGGTATAATGCATACCTTACTTTTATTATAATGTATTGCTGGTACTTGTAGTCCCGCATAGCTGGTGTTATTCTGCATTGCTGTATGATGATTATACAGCAATGCAGAATAGCTCCAACTATGTAGGACTACAAGTCACAGCAATGCATTATATTTTTAAGTAGGGATACACCAGTGTTAATACTGGGCATTTTAACAAGTACTCATACTCGTGAAAATGCCCCGATACCAAACGCAGATACCGGTGTTCTGTCGAGAACGCCGATCTCAGCATCTGCGCTTACACACAGACCAATATTATCGAGGAAACCGGGATTTATTCACAAAGTATTTTGTTTAAATCATTAATTGTGACCGATAATATTATTCTGTCCTTCATTTCCTGCCACCCATCATTTACTGCCATGGACGGCATATTATTAACGGTCACAATTAACCATTACAAATGAATACTTTGTAAATAAATGCCGGTTTCCTCGTTAATCCCGTCTGTACATAAACACAGATACTGGGTTGGCGTTCTCGACAGAACACCGGCACTAAAATTTTAAACAAGCGGCTGCCTGAGGTCCCACCCTTGCTGGGGACCTCGGCAGCCTTTCTGTTAACCATGCAGTGCCGTGGGGTTGGGGGGGCCTTCATGGTTTCTTGCACCGGGGCCCTGAAGGTTGTAGTTACGCCTCTGCTGGAAGCCCCCTGCTGATGGAATTTAAACATCAGCACCGGGGGAACCTGGCTGGCATCATTTACCAAATAGTTTTATAGGCATAAAAATTATTGAAAATGAAGTAGAATTTTTCTTCCATTTTGTTTTTGCCGTCTTTTAAAAACTATATCGTATCTAATCTTTTTTTTTTGGTCTCCTTTTTCAGATTTTGTCTTTCAGAATGTTTCCACATTCCTCATTTCTTCTAATGTTTGTGGTTGTGCTGTGTCTCAGCCATCCGTCCTCAGGTCAAGACTGGGAAACTTTTCAGAAGAAGCACCTGACAAACACCCTGAGAATTAATTGTGATGAAGTCTTGATAAAACCATTGTTCAGCTGCAAGGCGCAGAACACGTTTATCGATTCACGTCCTGGACCTGTGGAGGCCTTATGTAAAGGAGTGTCAGACAACACAAATGTATTAAGCTGTACAAAGTTTAATCTTCTTGAGTGCACTAAAAAAGCCAAGCGCTGCCAGTATAAAGCCCAAAAATCAAAGAATTTGATTTGTATAACATGCGAGAAAGGTCTTCCTGTACATTTTAAAGGTGTGGGGAGCTGCAAGCCCTCACTTTTATCCAATACTACACAGATGTGGGAAACAAATGGGGTTTTTAGTTTTCAAGGAATCCCCATATAGAGTGAATGTATGCTTTGTCTAAAACAAACCTCACAACTGTACCTCATTTGGCGTTCCCCATTGGAACTAAATCCCTCTGTCCCTCTTTCTTGCTCAGATGTCCCTCTTTTTGGTCTGATGTCCAGATATCTATGAAAAAGTGTTATTCTGCCCTAAAACCATCATCTTAGCTCTTAATTATCTTGTTTTTATTTATAAAAGTAATTATAAAAAAAATTTGAGTTTAACAAATCATTTTTGGCCTATACATTCCTAATGGTCTGCATAACTGGGGGTGGGGCAGGGGGTTGGAAGGTGTCCCCCTTTCCCATCTAAAAATGTTGGGAGGTATGTCTAAAGTTATTAGAATACGTTTTTATATTTGAAATCCTGGTCCACTGATGAGCCATAGCCCAGTGCAGGCCCCCTCCTCTTCAGTCATTGGTTGCTAGGACCCCTGGGTCCTAGTAACCAATGTTGTCAGCTTTCCACCTCCTCTGTAGTCATTGGTTCGAACCAGTGATGTAAAATGTTTTGCCCGCCCCCAGCATTTAGCCCTCCACAACAGTCCCAAACTCTCAGGTGGCCCCTTGAGATAATTAATTGCCCTTCCCTGCTCTAGACTTCCAAACTCATGTGAATTTCCACTTTTGTTCCCCATGGTCCCTGTGTGTGTTGTAAAGTAGTCACCGCTCCAAGCTCGCTCCTGTGATAGACTACAATCTCATGTTTAGTTTACTAATTTATATTGAGATTGTAGTCCATCACAGGAGTGAGCTTAGAGCGGTGACTACTTTACAATACGCACAGGGACCATGGGGAAAAAAAGTAGCCCCCCCTCCAGAAGGATGGACAGTGTCAGCACCAATTCAGAGATGATTTGAGGATCTACAGCCGAGTGATACACTAGATACATTTTTTAATAGTTAAGGGACTTGAATACATAATTATGGAATGGAAAATTCCACTAGCAAAACTCTTCCCTTCATCTTTACAAGGTGGTTTATGTCCGTAGGGCATGGCCTAAAGGTTGTTGGCTTGCCTACTTGCAATCTAACTCTTGACTTGCTTGGGTGGCTCACCCGACCCTGGCTGGCTTGCATTACAGTAGTAATAAACTCTTAAACGTCAGTAATTAATCCAGATCAAACAAATATACATTGCCCAGCAAAGTATTTATTTTTATCTTTGCCCAAGCTCTTACAGTCATCATGTTTTCAAACAGCTGGCTCCAGCTCGCTCAGCTTCCCTGAACTTCCTGTCCAGTACAAGGACAAGGGACAGACCAGCCTCCGACAGCCGTCCATTTACCAGCTTGGAGAAGGAAGGAGGAGCAGGGAGCACGGCAGTGTCTTGCTTTGCTGTGTCTGTGTGGCTCCATAGGACCCTGTAAAGGAAAGGAGGCCCCCTAAAACCGGATATCAGAGCCAGACATCAGGTGACCAGCTGATTCTGCAGGAAACAAAACTTTTCAGCATCCATTGTAAGTCATTTCTTCAGTATTTGAAATAGCGAAAAACTGTTTGACTTTATCACTTTAATGTGTGAGATAGCTTCTGATTTGGTCAGATATTTAGAGGTTGGAATGGGCATTGTGTATTGGGATGCTGGCCCTGGGGTGGGGATTGGGCACTTTTGATCACCTTTATTATCTATTTTTTTTATTTTTGGGGAAATCCGGTGGGCAGCCTCCCAACATCTTCCATTGATTCTCCCTTTGTCTACCCTATAAATGCTCACATAAAGTATATCCGGTTTCTAAAATGTTGAGGTGTGTTATGTCTGAACCTCTAGTAGATTTTGTATCACTTGCCCCTCCCTTTTAGATTGTAAGCTCTATGACGGGCCGGGCCCCCCTAACCATCTTGTCTTGATTTGCATTGTAACTATACTGTCTTTATTATATTGTAAAAATCTGAACAAACTGTTGGCGCTGTATAATTCCTGTATAATAATAACAATTTGATTTGAACACGCAGCTCTCTGTGTTGGGGGGAGTCGGGTTTTTTGCTGTTTTTTTGGTGTGTATGCAATTTTGCTTTCTTGCTTATGTAACTTGCCTAAGATGATACCCCTGTTCAAGGTTATAGACCAGGTGATTTTACAAGCATTGCTCTGCATTTGGTCTTCTTGTTCTTGCATATAAATGATCCAATAAAAATACGTTTTACAAAAAAATTTAAGAAAAAAGTTTCTGGTTCTATTCACCTCACTTCATCACAGAGCAGCATTCACCAGATAACAAATCCACTTGTGGAGGCCAGAATAGGGGTTCAGCAATAGTTTAAGGTAGAGGTGGAGTTGTCATTTAAGCTGCTAGACCGGACCCCGCAGCCTCTTCTCCCCCAGGCTCCAGCGGACCAGTCTAGCAGCCAGGCAGGACAGAGGATCAGGTGAGTGTATCTTCTTTTTTTTAGACCTTTGACTAAAACGAGCACCTAACCCTCACAGCACGGCTACCCCCACTCATTTTTCATATGCCCGGACTTCTTATTTAAACCTGAACAGTTTTTGGGGCCTGTGTGTAAACCTTCTGCCCAGCATAAAGCTGGGTGAATGCCGTTCGCACTGCATTACTGCCACTCAATGGTACTGAGGAGCATAGGAAATTATTTTTCTCCTTAACACCAACTAGTGGTAGTAATGCCATGCAAGCGGAATTCAGCCAGCTTTACATGGGGCAGGAGGGTTATACATCAGCCCTTTGACTGAATATGTTGTTGTACATGTTCTTGTAATGTTAAAAGGTTTCAGCACCCCTCACATATTTTCTGCCTTTAGGAAATGTATCATTGTTTGGGGGTTTTAGCAGTTCTCTAGCCAAAAATTCAGATTATAACACGTGTGCACAAAGTGGGCAAATAATGGGTGAAATAAAGAAAAAAAGTTTTGTGAAATGTCCCTTTTAGGCCTCTTTCTCACACAACGCAAGCAAAATTGTATATTGCGTATATACGCGTCTATGCGCGTATAGACGAGCGTCTACAGTATGCGCATATATACGAGTGTATGCGTATATGCGTGCACTATTTGCATTTCCAGAATGAATCCTTCCTAATGGAAATGTTAATGAACTGTACGCATATACACGCATATACGCACATAGACACGTACATACGCTTGTGTTGCGTATGCGCGTAAAATACGCAGAAATACACTGCCCGAACGCATCTCGGTTCCATTCTGTTTTTGCGCATGTTTACGCTACGCATATATATACTGCTCCATACGCGGCTATGTGTATGGAGCCATTTATTTGCATATGGTACAATACGCACGTACACGCGTATACATGCGTATATGCGCGGTAGTGTGAATGAGGCCTTATCTTTCACACTTCACACATTCTTGTTTATTAAATCTCTACATGGTTGGAAGAGCGGAGAAGAACAAGACCGTAACCACCACACCTGTTGACTGACTGAGGCAATGTTCAAAATTCCCCAAAATCCCTCCCTCTGGTTACTATTAGGCCTCATTCACACACAACGCAAGCAAAATTGTATATTGCGTCTATGCGCGTATATACGAGCGTCTATGTGCATATATGCGTGCACTATTTGCATTCGCAGAATGCATCATTCCTAATGGACATTTTAATGTACTGTAAGCACATAGGCGCGTATATGCGCGTAAAATACGCAGAAATTCGCTGCCCGGACGCATCTCGGTTCCATTCTGTTTATGCGCATATATACGCTACGCAAATAAACGGCTCCATACGCGGCTATGTGTATGGAGCCATTTATTTGCATATGTTGCATATGATACAATACGCACGTACGCACGTATACGAGCGGCAGTGTGAATGAGGCCTTAGACAGCACCCCTCCCATCTTACCAATGGCGCTTTTATGAGAAATTCACATACAGATCTGGCAGAAGAACCATCATATTACTCAACCAGGTGAACCCATAATATTACACAACCATCATATTACTCAACCAGGTGAACCCATAATATTACACAACCATCATATTAATCAACCAGGTGAACCCATAATATTACACAACCATCGTATTACTCTACCAGGTGAACCCATCATATTACTCAACCATCGTATTACTCAACCAGGTGAACCCATAATATTACTCAACTATCATATTACTCAACCAGGTGAACCCATCATATTACTCAACCATCATATTACACAACCAGGTGAACCCATAATATTACTCAACCAGGTGAAACCATCATATTACCCAACCATCATATTACTCAACTAGGTGAACCCATCATATTACTCAACTATCATATTACTCAACCAGGTGAACCCATCATAATATTGGGACGGCGAGTGTACCTCCCCTCACTCTCCGTCTTCCATGTCACTCCAGCTCTATTCCGCCCCATATCCCCGCCCTTTTCAAAAACTCCACCCAGCTTTTCACATTCAAAAACCGGCCTTTCTCCCGCCATCTGTCCCCTCACTCTTTGGCTTGAGAAAGAAGAACAGCTTGAGAAAGAAGAACAGCTTTTTGAAACGCGTAGCCAGCCTTTGACACGGTCACACGTTACCCCTTACACCTCTGCTACTTGCTCCCACCCGCGCTACCCCACGGACACACCGCTCGCTGTTCCGGGCTCCCTGCTCGTGCCCTCGAGCGGTGTAGTCTCACTTATCTCCTTGGCTCACCCCGACCTCTGTATTCCTCCAGGCATTCAACTCCACCACCGGCCTCCTCTGGACACTCTCCTCCTGCCAGCACCAGCCGCTTGTCAGCGGAGATACAGGCCCCGCCCCTCCCATATGTTCTTTTTAGGCTCTCATCCACTGTCCTCTCCCTGCGGCCGGCATCCTCCAGACAAGCAGTCTTTCAGATCCCTGCCATACTCTACATCGGACCCAGGTTCCCACTGACATTGAACCCTTCTCAGCCCCAAATCTGCCCACACACCACTCTGAGTGCTTATCACCCTGAGCAACCTTGGACTTTCATCCATCCACACCTCGCCGCTGATACCAGGCCAGTACCCACTACTTGATAAGTTTGATACCCTTATTTGTTTTTGACAAGTCACCACTTGGTAGTGGTGCTTCTTTACTCCTTGTTTTTTCCTAATTAGCAAACGTCGGACACCCCGGTCTGCATTTCTAAGAAGCCGCACACCAAGCACTCCAACCCTTACTCCCACACCCTCACCTCAGTGTTAGCGCTGTGCCAGGGGACATTTCTCCCAATTTTTCAAGAGCCTATCATATTACCAACCAGGTGAACCCAACATATTACTCAACCATCATATTACTTAACCAGGTGAACCCATAATATTACACAACCATCATATTACTGAACCAGGTGAACCCAACATATTACAAAACCATCATATTACTCAATCAGGTGAAACCATCATATTACTCAACCAGGTGAAACCATCATATTACACAACCAACGTATTACTGAACCAGGTGAACCCGTCATATTACCCAACCATCATATTACTCAACCAGGTGAACCCATCATATTACACAACTATCATATTACTCAACCAGGTGAACCCATCATAATATTTAACCAGGTGAACCCATCATATTATTCAACCATCATATGACTCAACCAGGTGAACTCAACATATGACTCAACCATCATATGACTCAACCAGGTTAGCTCACCATATTATTTAGCCAGGTAAACCTAACATATACCATCATATGACTCAACCAGGAGAACCCAACATATTACTCAACTATCATATAACTCAACCAGATGAACCCATCCTAATATTTTAACCAGGTGAACCCAACATATTACTAAACCATCATAAAGTTCATGTACAACATAGGCTGAGGGTGTTCAGAGACAAAGTTTGAGCAACTTTTCTGACCTTGGCTCAATAAACAGGTGTACCCTAATCATGATATGAGGGACCTTATTTTAATGGATTAATTATTTTGGTTCAATACCAACACAGCTGTCCCCTAACCTGGATGTTAGAGACAGTAATTAAGAGAAGAAACACCATTTAATGATGTGGGTACAATTAAATTTGATAACAATTGGCATTATTATCTGATTTTTGGAAATAATTCAAGGTAACACATCTAATTATTTTGTTACTATAATAACATGTATGCCTGTAGTCAGTAGATTATTTTGGCTTTCTTCAATGAACAAAAAAACACTCAAAGTTTAATTGGTTGATTAGAAAACCTGCATTGTGTATCCCTGTGTAACTGCAGCCTACTAAAGCACCTCAGATAGTATGCATGGAGTGAACACATTTTCTTTCTTTTTTTCAGTAAAATTATACACTTTAATCCTGATTTCTTAATTATAAACCTGCCTAGTTTCTCCCTCTTAAAGTTACCTTGTCAATGTGTTTGCATACTGTGAAGCAAGTCTGTACAGTATTTCTGGCTGTTGTCTCTGAAATCATACACTTTAGTTTGTATTGATATTTATCTTCTTTTATCTATCTATCTATCTATCTATCTATCCTAATTTAAATTATAACCTTTAGCTTTGTGTTATTTAGTTTTTAGATCTGTTGTGGCTGCTGCCCCCACCTTTCAAATCTTTACTTTTACAGCTGGATAAAAAAAAATCAGGTGGTGCATCAAAAACTACATGAAAAAGCATTAGCTTTTTCCGGTTATAATCAGACTTAAAAAAGTTAAAGAAGAACTCCAGGAAGAGCTGGATTCTCCACAAGGCCCATGAAACTACATGAAAAAGCATTAGCTTTTTCCGGTTAAAATCAGACTAGAAAAAGTTAAAGAAGAACTCCAGGCAGAGCTGGATTCCCCACAAGGCCACAGAGGCCATGGCCTCAGGGTGGCAGGGAGTAGAGGGGTGGCACAGCCGATATCGAAACTAGTATACTAAAGGCCAATACTGGCCCTTTCAATTTTTCAGTTCACCTGCCTGAGGTCTTGAGCCTGCTGAGGGACCTCAGGCAGCTCTCTTTGATAGTGCCGATCTCGATGCACATTGACTCCTCCTCCTCCTTCCCAGCGCCGACACAGCAAAGTACAGCCCCACGCCCACCAGCACTGCCCTGGAGCCCGGCACGAGCCCAGATCCCACCTGTTTAGCCCTAGAGAACCAGGCAGCCACATGCAGAGCACTGGAGAGCCTGGCAGCTGCCCACAGAGCCCTATAGAGACCCACACGCATCCCTGGTGAGACCTGCATGCATCCCAGATGAGATCTGCACGCATCCCTGGTAAGACCCAAACACATCCCTGGTGAGACGTGCATGCATTGTTGCTGAGATCTGCATGCAGCCCTGCTGAGACCCAAATGCAGCCCTGGTGAGACCCAAACGCATCCCTGGTGAGACCCAAATGCATCCCTGGTGAGACCCAAACGCATCACTGGTGAGTGTGGTGGGGGAGGGGTTTAGCGGGGAGGGAGGCGCATTGAGGAACCTGGCCTTGAGGCAGCAGAGAGAGTAAATCCGGCCATGACTCCAGGCATATGAAAACTTAACCCATGCAGTGAGGTTGCCCTCTTACTTTTTTTCTAGGGTCTAAAATTGAAAAGATTTACTCACCCGATCCCCGATCCAGCAGTGGTGACTTCTCTCACCCTCCACCCACGCAGTGCTATGTGTAAAGCTCCGATGCAGCTAATCTAAGTTGGATTGGATCTCAGCTTCAGATAACGCATATAATGCGTTCTGTAGGTGAGTTAATAGCTAAGTACAGGGTTCAGCGTAACAACTGATAGTTGGCAGCAAACACAGTTCGAATGGACAGCTAATTAAGTGAGCAGCACACACAGTTCAATGGACAGCTGGTAAAGTGAGCAGCAAACACAGTTCAATGGACAGCTGGTAAAGTGAACAGCACACACAATTCAATGGACAGCTGGTAAAGTGAGCAGCAAACACTGTTCAATGGACAGCTGGTTGAATCAGCTGCAATACTTGCAGTTTGCGATTCAGTGTGCCTCTGCTGCCACCCAGTGGATCTGGGTGGAACTGCTGGTATAGACGTCCTAGCTGCTCTGGAGGAGATAGGACGAGATGCTGGCTCTGGAGATCGGGTCGGCAGAGAGGAAGGAAGGAGAGTGGCGTGGATGGCCGCTGAGGGGGCTCTGTCCAGCCCAATATTGGGGTATTTGCGGTACTGCCGCGGAGGTTCTTGCCTGGCGTCAGACACCTTGCACGAACGCCAGGCAAGAGTCTCCGTTGGCTTAAAGAGGGAACGAGGGAGGAGCCTGGTGACGCCACGGTGTGTGAGTGACATCACAGGAACTCCCAAGGAACTCCTGGAGATGCCGGAACCGCCGGACGGGTGCGTATGTCACACTATATCCCTCTAATACACTGTAGTAGACATGATGAAATCATGGGTCCTTAGACCCCCAGAGTCTGGTGTAGAATAGGCTGCGGAGGACCGGTCTAGCAGGCAGACCAAGGTTCAGATGAGTATACTTTTTTGTTTTAGACCCTAGAGAAAAATGAGCCCTGGGGTAGCCCCACTGCAAGGGTTAAAATATCATGTGTCTGGAGTTCTTCTTTAAAGAATGTATTGCAGATGCAAAAAATGTGATGCCAGAATAAGGTGTTGGTGGTGCTGTCCATGTAAAGGCATCTTCCAGGCATGAAAATTAAGCTGTTGCGGAGTGCAGTGAAGTTGAGTATTAGAGGAGTGAGCATCATTGTCTTTAAGCTGCCGTACATGTTTCAAACTTCTTTAAAGTAAACCTGTGCTCAGACTCTGCATGCTAAAGTAGTAATATATTCTAAACAAGCAGTAAAAACACTTTAAAGCAAGCCCTCATTCATATCTGTAGCTATAGGCATCGTAGGGGAAATTCATTTTCAAATTTCAGAAGCACTGAGCTATAGTGCATAGTAGGGATGCATCGATACCAAGTACAGTACTCGGTACAAGAACAAGTACCGATACTTTTCGGGCTCCAAGACTGGACTAAAAAAAAATTCAAAAATTAGGAGGCCGCTGTCATTTGTAAGGAGCACACGGAGCTCCTGGGATTTATACATCTCTGTTTTAATGTATGATTTTGTTTTTATAAATATATATAAGTGATGCACCGATACCAGTTTTGCGAGTACGAGTACTGATACTTGCCGAGTACTTACAAGTACGAGTACTGATACATTTTCCCCAGTCATCTTCCAGGACAGCCATCGAGATATAGGCTCCGCCTGCCTGCAACAGGAAACACATCAACCACATTAAATAAATAGACTCCTCCTTCCATCCCAAGTCAGTTTTTTTGTGTTTCCGCCGGCTACACAGGGACATCGTAATGTTTGTTGTTTTTAGGGCTCATGTTTGTTTGCCTTAGGGCTGAGCCTACCCTGCTATGCGTTGGGACCTACTCCAGGATTACCTGCTGCAGCGCATGCAGGGCTTCCCTATCGGACCCCCATCCGATTCTTGGCCAAGGTTCCCTTCCATCACTCAGGGAAGGCAACCATCCTCCTGCACGTGAGTTGGCGCCAGATGGTGGCCCCCCCCTGGTGTACAGCAGTGGCAAGCTGGGATGTGAGAATGCTGACCCAGGGTTGTGGACATTTGTCTGGCAAC
>NW_017309732.1:43159-49154 GCF_000935625.1 Nanorana parkeri | reverse complement strand
GATTGGCGCAGAGAGGGACGGGAGTCGGTGGAAGGATTGGTAACAACCAGCACAAGCCATTGAGGCCGCCACATAGAATAATACGACACCGCAGTACCTGTTCAAACCACAAGGTGGACATCTCTTCTATTGCAACTGAGATGCACAGACAGGAAGTGATGTCACACATAAACAGGAAATCCTGGGTGTGCAGAGAGAAGACATTGCTGGAACTTGGAGCTGAGGAGGTAATAAGATATTATTTTATATTTACACCCAGTAACCCCTCCTATCATGTCCATCCTCGTCCTCCATAGTCACTGTGAATAGTATGAAGTGTAATCATTAATTTAAGGATACATTTATTTACAGGACATTTCTGTGGTTTCCCCCCCCATCCCCCCCTTCTGTGAACCATTTGAGTTCCCTGTCCTTTTTTCCCCTGATGGGGAAGATTTTAGTCACCTATAAAAAGAACGTTAATCTTGGTAGCAGATGCGGATGAATATATATTTACTTCCTTTCCTTTTCATTGGTAATAAATAGTAAGAAAAAGGTGAAAAAATAAATTTTTCCTAATGCGGCGTTGACGTAAATTGTGCGCCACCGTAGAGTTCAACCCGAAGCGGCAAAGCGGGCAACACAGACAGTTCACGTTTCTGTATATATATATATATATATATATATATATATATTACAGTGTATGAGAAGCTGATCTGTACCACACCGAGAACCCAATACAGTCCAGATCATTCTACGTTTATTATTACTCTATAGAGAGGACACGCCTCTATAGATCACATGACCACATCGGTGAGGATGGAGGAGGACCGGAGTCACGTGGCTGAGAGGATACTGGACCTCACCCTGGAGATCATCTACCTGCTGACCGGAGAGGTGAGGAGGATTCTGGGAGGTCACATGACATCACTCTGATCTCTATTCATAACACACAGACCTGACCGGAGGGGTGAGGAGGATTCTGGGGGTGACATGTGACCTCACTATTGCTTTTTCTTTGCAGAATTGTCCTCCGGTGAAGTCTGGTGGCAATGTAACCATCACAGTTCCTTCACTTCACTCACTGACACGTAAGAGAAACAATGAGAAGAAGATTCTAGAAGTCACCAAGAAGATGATGGAGCTGCTGACGGGAGAGGTGAGCGGTGCCGGGAATTCTGGGACATGATCCAGGAACAGACAAGGGGCGTGTCTGGGTGGTGACGGGAGAGGTGAGCGGTGCCGGGAATTCTGGGACATGATCCGGGAACAGACGAGGGGTGTGTCTGGGTGGTGACGGGAGAGGTGAGCGGTGCCGGGAATTCTGGGACATGATCCGGGAACAGACGAGGGGTGTGTCTGGGTGGTGACGGTATCATTGTGTGTGTCAGGTTCCTATAAGGTGTCAGGATGTCTCTGTCTATTTCTCCATGGAGGAGTGGGAGTATCTAGAAGGACACCGGGATCTCTACAAGGACGTGGTGATGGAGAATGCCCCGCCCCTCACATCACCGGGTAAGAGGAGAGAGCAGTACGGAGGCTCCGCCTACATCCCCCATCATCTGATACACGCATAGAAACAATGTATTCAGTCAGTGTGTGTGTTTCCTACAGATGGATCCAGTAAGAGGAACCCACCAGAGAGATGTCCCCGCCCTCTGTATTCCCGGGACTCCACCCAGGAAGATCTCACCGCCCCCCACCATGATCAGGTCGGTGGGACTCGGCATCTGGAACGGAAGATTGATTCTCACCTGTATAAGACTTTTCCTTCATTGTAGTCTCTAGTTAGTCACATTCATATTTTGGTATCATAGGTTTTTATTAAACATAGTATCATGTAGAGAAGGTCCATAAGAAGATGTAGGAACCATATAGGAAACACAAAGGAACGCGCTCGAAAACGAAACATTTAACTTGAACTTCATACAGCCCTGCGAAGATGGGGTGGGGGGGCGGAGTCCTAGAGGAACGACAAACTCTCCAGAGGGAGCGAGGGTTGGCCATAATCTATCCAAGGTTGCCAGGTCTTCAGAAATCTCTTATGCGAGTCTACCGGACAATGTTTCATTGATGAATAGGAAGTCCACTCTACGCTTTGTATCGCTCGTATATTGAAGACTTCCTTTTCAATGTTTCAGGCCGATGACCCGAGTGATATGAAAGTCGAGGTGAAAAAGGAAGTAGAAGAGACGTATACGAGCGATGATCAGCTGTCTAAGGTGGAAGTTGGAATGGCGGTGGAATTAAAAGAGGAGGAATCTTCTCTAGATAATGACTCCGGTGAGTAACAATGTCAATATAACGTCATGTGGCCAACAAATGAGGAGGAGATACTGTACACCATATGAAGGTCTATCTCCATTCCCCAATATAACGTCATGTGACCAACCAATGAGGAGGAGATACTGTACACCATATGAAGGTCTATCTCCATTCCCCAATATAACGTCATGTGACCAACCAATGAGGAGGAGATACTGTACACCATATGAAGGTCTATCTCCATTCCCCAATATAACGTCATGTGACCAACCAATGAGGAGGAGATACTGTACACCATATGAAGGTCTATCTCCATTCCCCAATATAACGTCATGTGACCAACCAATGAGGAGGAGATACTGTACACCATATGAAGGTCTATCTCCATTCCCCAATATAACGTCATGTGACCAACCAATGAGGAGGAGATACTGTACACCATATGAAGGTCTATCTCCATTCCCCAATATAACGTCATGTGACCAACCAATGAGGAGGAGATACTGTACACCATATGAAGGTCTATCTCCATTCCCCAATATAACGTCATGTGACCAACCAATGAGGAGGAGATACTGTACACCATATGAAGGTCTATCTCCATTCCCCAATATAACGTCATGTGACCAACCAATGAGGAGGAGATACTGTACACCATATGAAGGTCTATCTCCATTCCCCAATATAACGTCATGTGACCAACCAATGAGGAGGAGATACTGTACACCATATGAAGGTCTATCTCCATTCCCCAATATAACGTCATGTGACCAACCAATGAGGAGGAGATACTGTACACCATATGAAGGTCTATCTCCATTCCCCAATATAACGTCATGTGACCAACCAATGAGGAGGAGATACTGTACACCATATGAAGGTCTATCTCCATTCCCCAATATAACGTCATGTGACCAACCAATGAGGAGGAGATACTGTACACCATATGAAGGTCTATCTCCATTCCCCAATATAACGTCATGTGACCAACCAATGAGGAGGAGATACTGTACACCATATGAAGGTCTATCTCCATTCCCCAATATAACGTCATGTGACCAACCAATGAGGAGGAGATACTGTACACCATATGAAGGTCTATCTCCATTCCCCAATATAACGTCATGTGACCAACCAATGAGGAGGAGATACTGTACACCATATGAAGGTCTATCTCCATTCCCCAATATAACGTCATGTGACCAACCAATGAGGAGGAGATACTGTACACCATATGAAGGTCTATCTCCATTCCCCAATATAACGTCATGTGACCAACCAATGAGGAGGAGATACTGTACACCATATGAAGGTCTATCTCCATTCCCCAATATAACGTCATGTGACCAACCAATGAGGAGGAGATACTGTACACCATATGAAGGTCTATCTCCATTCCCCAATATAACGTCATGTGACCAACCAATGAGGAGGAGATACTGTACACCATATGAAGGTCTATCTCCATTCCCCAATATAACGTCATGTGACCAACCAATGAGGAGGAGATACTGTACACCATATGAAGGTCTATCTCCATTCCCCAATATAACGTCATGTGACCAACCAATGAGGAGGAGATACTGTACACCATATGAAGGTCTATCTCCATTCCCCAATATAACGTCATGTGACCAACCAATGAGGAGGAGATACTGTACACCATATGAAGGTCTATCTCCATTCCCCAATATAACGTCATGTGACCAACCAATGAGGAGGAGATACTGTACACCATATGAAGGTCTATCTCCATTCCCCAATATAACGTCATGTGACCAACCAATGAGGAGGAGTTGGGCGGCGTCTTATGCTCGGCGGGGTGGACTTATAAGATTTGTGTCATTTTCTGTTTGGATCCATGTCGGAGTTTTGTGAAGCCATCATAGATAATTTGATTGAAAATCTTTAATTGATAAAATATTTCTTCCTCACAGATGCCGGGTCGTATTCGATGTTCCCTCCTCTCTATAATGACTTCGTACAAAGTTCTTCAGCCGTAAAGCGCGTCACTCAAAATTCACATCCCGGACTTTACCAGCAAAACAGAACTGCAAATTCCCTCAATCCCCGAGATTCTGTGGATGAGCCTTATTCTCTTCCCCAAAAAATCCCTCCAAGACTTCTCGGCACCGATGGACCCTGTGACCGATCTCCTGTCCAGGGATCTTCTAATAACTGGGATTCGGTTACACAAAGAGCGGAGAAGACGTTCCCATTGTACGAGGCCGATAAGTTTTTCCTATCAAACCCCTCTCTCGCCTTCGATGAAAGGAGACACAGGCTGGAGCTTCCATTTCCTTGTTCAGAGTGCGGGAAATGTTTCACTCAGATGGGAGAACTCCTTAGACATCTGACAAGTCACACCGCAGAGCGTCCTTATTCCTATTCGAATGGTGATAGATCTTTTTTCGGGAAATCCGACTTTCTTACCTTCGATAGAGTACAAATAGGCCAGCCTCCGTTTTCATATTCGCAGTGCTTGAAGAATATTGCCCAGAAAAGAGACCTTCTTACCCTCCAAGGAACTCACGCGGACGATTGTCTTTTTCCGTGTGCAGAGTGCGGCAAAGGTTTTGCTCAGAAAGGAGCGCTTACGGCGCACCAGAGAAGGCACACCGGCGAGCGTCCGTTTCCCTGTACGGAGTGCGGTAAATGTTTTGTAGAGAAAGGCCACCTGCTGAGACACCAGAAAAGACACTCGGCTGATCGTCCATTTTCCTGCCCAGAGTGCGGGAAGTGTTTCTTTCAGAAAGATGAACTCGCTACACACCAGAGAAGTCACACTGGAGAGCGACCTTTTTCCTGTCTAGAGTGTGGGAAATGTTTCACTCAGAGAGGAGTACTTATTGCACACCAGAGAAGTCATGTGGGGTCACGTCCTTATTGCTGTTCAGAGTGCGGGAGAGGTTTTACCGTGAAAGGGCATCTGGTTACACATCAGAGAATCCACACGGGGGAACGTCCTTTTTCCTGTTTACTGTGCGGGAAACGTTTCATACGGAAGGAACATCTTGTTAAACACGAGAAAAGCCGGATATGTTTGATACCAAAGTCACGTGTAACATCACAGGCCAGCTGATGCTGGGGAGGGGTGCATGGGGGTCTTCCAGAATGCTGCGTCTATGGAAGGATTGCTTGTTAGGCCTTGTGTACAGCACTCTGGGGGGTCGTTATTATCATGTTTCCTTTTATAGTGAACAATTGTATTACCCAGAACTGCATATCAAATAATAAAGGAAGAACATGATACAAAGTGTAGGAAATATTACACCATACGACCTTTCTATGAGGTGCATGAGGACACGGCGGAATGCGGGTTAGGGTTCACATTTTTTTTTTTTAGTCGGGGGGTTTGTGTCCATCCAGTCCTGAGGTTTACATAGCTCTGCCAGTCTAAGCTCTGCTATACATGGGCTGTAAGAGATTGAACAAGGGGCACGATAGGAGATGAATGGAGGTCCACCTGATGTTGATGATGCCTCCTGGGTTGGGGATTTGAGAAGATAAGATACCTTACGTTGCTTCTTTTTTTTTTTGATTTATAGTCAAATAAATATTGGAAGAGCTGAAGTCTCCTTTTTTTCTTCATCATTCTCCAATATAAAGACAGGAGCCAGCGGAAAACTGAACACTGATTGGTGAGGCCGAGAGCCAGGCAATGTCCAGTTGGACCATGCTGCATCGGCCAACCTTCTGAGCTACCACCTCACTGATCCGAGCCTTCTCGACCCCCGACAGTCCGGCTTTT
>NW_017309732.1:29483-35900 GCF_000935625.1 Nanorana parkeri | reverse complement strand
ACTCTCCACAGCAGCTGCCCTCCTAAAACTCACCGATGACTTATTGACTGATAGAACCATTGACCGCCACTCCCTACTGACGCTAGTAGACCTTTGACACCGCTCTTCAAAAGTCTCCACTCCCTTGTCCTCCAGGACTCGGCTCTCCCATGGTTCTCCTTCTACCTATCTCAGCACACAGTGACCTCCAACTCTACATCCTCCTCTCCTAGTAGTAGGTGTCCTCCGAGGCTTCATCTTCAGACCCCTTCCCTCCTCCATCTTCACCTCCCCTTGGTAAGTTCATAACCTTCCATGATTTCCAAGACCATCTCCATCGTGGAGGACACCCAAACATATCTCTCTACTCCTCAGCTCACCCCTTCAGGCTCCTCACTCATCACTGATTGGCCCATCAGCGTGGATGTCACACCTCTTCCGAAAACTTGATCGTTCCAAAACAGCTCATAATTTTTCCTCTTCCCCCGACTTTTTCTTTGAGGGCAATAACACGTCAGTCCCTCCCCCTCGTGTCAGTGTGACTGCCTAGACTGCGACTTCTCCTTCCGGCCCCTCATCCAATCACCGGCCACCATACCGCCAAGTTATTTATTTCCTTGCTTGTAATCTCTCACCAGGACTATTGCAACTCCCTAATTACCGACACCTCTCCAGAGACCATCCACCCTCCACTGTATCATGAATGCTGCTGCTGGACCTGTCCACCTTACCAACCGTTCTGGGTCCACCACCCCCTCTGCCCCTCCACTGACTCCCGTCCATCTCTGCCAATCCTTCCAATGGCTTCCATCCACCGCCCCTCTCTGCCAATACTCCCAATGGCTTCCATCCACCGCCCCTCTCTGCCAATACTCCCAATGGCTTCCATCCTCCTCCCCTCTCTGCCAATACTCCCAATGGCTTCCATCCCCCCCCCCTCTCTGCCAATACTCCCAATGGCTTCCATCCACCGCCCCTCTCTGCCAATACTCCCAATGGTTTCCATCCACCTCCCCTATCTGCCAATACTCCCAATGGCTTCCATTCCCCGCCCCTCTCTGCCTATCCTTCCAATGGCTTCCATCCACCGCCCCTCTCTGCCAATCCTCCCAATGGCTTCCATCCCCCGCCCCTCTCTGCCAATCCTCCCAATGGCTTCCATCCCCCGCCCCTCTCTGCCAATCCTCCCAATGGCTTCCATCCCCCGCCCCTCTCTGCCAATCCTCCCAATGGCTTCCATCCCCCGCCCCTCTCTGCCAATCCTCCCAATGGCTTCCATCCCCCGCCCCTCTCTGCCAATCCTCCCAATGGCTTCCATCCCCCGCCCCTCTCTGCCAATCCTCCCAATGGCTTCCATCCCCCGCCCCTCTCTGCCAATCCTCCCAATGGCTTCCATCCCCCGCCCCTCTCTGCCAATCCTCCCAATGGCTTCCATCCCCCGCCCCTCTCTGCCAATCCTCCCAATGGCTTCCATCCCCCGCCCCTCTCTGCCAATCCTCCCAATGGCTTCCATCCCCCGCCCCTCTCTGCCAATCCTCCCAATGGCTTCCATCCCCCGCCCCTCTCTGCCAATCCTCCCAATGGCTTCCATCCCCCGCCCCTCTCTGCCAATCCTCCCAATGGCTTCCATCCCCCGCCCCTCTCTGCCAATCCTCCCAATGGCTTCCATCCCCCGCCCCTCTCTGCCAATCCTCCCAATGGCTTCCATCCCCCGCCCCTCTCTGCCAATCCTCCCAATGGCTTCCATCCCCCGCCCCTCTCTGCCAATCCTCCCAATGGCTTCCATCCCCCGCCCCTCTCTGCCAATCCTCCCAATGGCTTCCATCCCCCGCCCCTCTCTGCCAATCCTCCCAATGGCTTCCATCCCCCGCCCCTCTCTGCCAATCCTCCCAATGGCTTCCATCCCCCGCCCCTCTCTGCCAATCCTCCCAATGGCTTCCATCCCCCGCCCCTCTCTGCCAATCCTCCCAATGGCTTCCATCCCCCGCCCCTCTCTGCCAATCCTCCCAATGGCTTCCATCCCCCGCCCCTCTCTGCCAATCCTCCCAATGGCTTCCATCCCCCGCCCCTCTCTGCCAATCCTCCCAATGGCTTCCATCCCCCGCCCCTCTCTGCCAATCCTCCCAATGGCTTCCATCCCCCGCCCCTCTCTGCCAATCCTCCCAATGGCTTCCATCCCCCGCCCCTCTCTGCCAATCCTCCCAATGGCTTCCATCCCCCGCCCCTCTCTGCCAATCCTCCCAATGGCTTCCATCCCCCGCCCCTCTCTGCCAATCCTCCCAATGGCTTCCATCCCCCGCCCCTCTCTGCCAATCCTCCCAATGGCTTCCATCCCCCGCCCCTCTCTGCCAATCCTCCCAATGGCTTCCATCCCCCGCCCCTCTCTGCCAATCCTCCCAATGGCTTCCATCCCCCGCCCCTCTCTGCCAATCCTCCCAATGGCTTCCATCCCCCGCCCCTCTCTGCCAATCCTCCCAATGGCTTCCATCCCCCGCCCCTCTCTGCCAATCCTCCCAATGGCTTCCATCCCCCGCCCCTCTCTGCCAATCCTCCCAATGGCTTCCATCCCCCGCCCCTCTCTGCCAATCCTCCCAATGGCTTCCATCCCCCGCCCCTCTCTGCCAATCCTCCCAATGGCTTCCATCCCCCGCCCCTCTCTGCCAATCCTCCCAATGGCTTCCATCCCCCGCCCCTCTCTGCCAATCCTCCCAATGGCTTCCATCCCCCGCCCCTCTCTGCCAATCCTCCCAATGGCTTCCATCCCCCGCCCCTCTCTGCCAATCCTCCCAATGGCTTCCATCCCCCGCCCCTCTCTGCCAATCCTCCCAATGGCTTCCATCCCCCGCCCCTCTCTGCCAATCCTCCCAATGGCTTCCATCCCCCGCCCCTCTCTGCCAATCCTCCCAATGGCTTCCATCCCCCGCCCCTCTCTGCCAATCCTCCCAATGGCTTCCATCCCCCGCCCCTCTCTGCCAATCCTCCCAATGGCTTCCATCCCCCGCCCCTCTCTGCCAATCCTCCCAATGGCTTCCATCCCCCGCCCCTCTCTGCCAATCCTCCCAATGGCTTCCATCCCCCGCCCCTCTCTGCCAATCCTCCCAATGGCTTCCATCCCCCGCCCCTCTCTGCCAATCCTCCCAATGGCTTCCATCCCCCGCCCCTCTCTGCCAATCCTCCCAATGGCTTCCATCCCCCGCCCCTCTCTGCCAATCCTCCCAATGGCTTCCATCCCCCGCCCCTCTCTGCCAATCCTCCCAATGGCTTCCATCCCCCGCCCCTCTCTGCCAATCCTCCCAATGGCTTCCATCCCCCGCCCCTCTCTGCCAATCCTCCCAATGGCTTCCATCCCCCGCCCCTCTCTGCCAATCCTCCCAATGGCTTCCATCCCCCGCCCCTCTCTGCCAATCCTCCCAATGGCTTCCATCCCCCGCCCCTCTCTGCCAATCCTCCCAATGGCTTCCATCCCCCGCCCCTCTCTGCCAATCCTCCCAATGGCTTCCATCCCCCGCCCCTCTCTGCCAATCCTCCCAATGGCTTCCATCCCCCGCCCCTCTCTGCCAATCCTCCCAATGGCTTCCATCCCCCGCCCCTCTCTGCCAATCCTCCCAATGGCTTCCATCCCCCGCCCCTCTCTGCCAATCCTCCCAATGGCTTCCATCCCCCGCCCCTCTCTGCCAATCCTCCCAATGGCTTCCATCCCCCGCCCCTCTCTGCCAATCCTCCCAATGGCTTCCATCCCCCGCCCCTCTCTGCCAATCCTCCCAATGGCTTCCATCCCCCGCCCCTCTCTGCCAATCCTCCCAATGGCTTCCATCCCCCGCCCCTCTCTGCCAATCCTCCCAATGGCTTCCATCCCCCGCCCCTCTCTGCCAATCCTCCCAATGGCTTCCATCCCCCGCCCCTCTCTGCCAATCCTCCCAATGGCTTCCATCCCCCGCCCCTCTCTGCCAATCCTCCCAATGGCTTCCATCCCCCGCCCCTCTCTGCCAATCCTCCCAATGGCTTCCATCCCCCGCCCCTCTCTGCCAATCCTCCCAATGGCTTCCATCCCCCGCCCCTCTCTGCCAATCCTCCCAATGGCTTCCATCCCCCGCCCCTCTCTGCCAATCCTCCCAATGGCTTCCATCCCCCGCCCCTCTCTGCCAATCCTCCCAATGGCTTCCATCCCCCGCCCCTCTCTGCCAATCCTCCCAATGGCTTCCATCCCCCGCCCCTCTCTGCCAATCCTCCCAATGGCTTCCATCCCCCGCCCCTCTCTGCCAATCCTCCCAATGGCTTCCATCCCCCGCCCCTCTCTGCCAATGCTCCCAATGGCTTCCATCCACTGCCCCTCTCTGCCAATACTCCCAATGGCTTCCATCCAGCGCCCCTCTCTGCCAATCCTTCCAATGGCTTCCATCCAGCGCCCCTCTCTGACAATACTCCCAATGGCTTCCATACACCGCCCCTCTCTGCCAATACTCCCAATGGCTTCCATCCACCGCCCCTCTCTGCCAATACTCCCAATGACTTCCATCCACCGCCCTTCTCTGCCAATCCTTCCAATGGCTTCCATCTCCACCCCTCTCTAACAATCCCTCCGATGGATTCCATCCCCTGCCTCTCTCTGCCAATACCCCCACTGGCTACCATTCCATGACCCTCTCTGCCAATCCTTCCAATGGCTTCCATTCCCCGCCCCTCTCTGCCAATCAAGTCTACCTAATGCTCATGTGTAACTCTACTCTCCAAAAACCGTAGAAAGCTAGGACACTTTGTGCTGTCACTTCGTTGACCAAGAAGAAAGTGAACCATCTTCAAGTCTACCCAATGCTCATGTTTGCCTCTACTGTCCCAAAGCCATAGAAAGCTAGGACGCTTTGTTGACCAAGAAGAAATGGAACCATCCTCAAGTCTACCTAATGCTCATGTTTGCCTCTACTGTCCCAAAGCCATAGAAAGCTAGGACACTTTGTTGACCAAGAAGAAATTGAACCATTTTCATGTCCACCCCATGCTCTTGTTTGGCTCGACTGTCCCAAAGCCATAGAAAGCTAGGATGCTTTGTTGACCAAGAAGAAATTGAAACATTTTCATGTCCACCCCATGCTCTTGTTTGGCTCTACTGACCCAAAGCCATAGAAAGCTAGGAGACTTTGTGTAGCCACTTTGTTGACCAAGAAGAAATTGAACCATCTTCAAGTCTACCTAATGCCCATGTTTGCCTCTACTGTCCCAAAGCCATAGAAAGCTAGGAGACTTTGTGTAGCCACTTTGTTGACCAAGAAGAAATTGAACCATACTCAAGTCTATCTAATGCTCTTGTTTGGCTCTACTGTCCCATAGCCATAGAAAGCTAGGACGCTTTGTTGGCCAAGAAGAAAATGAATCATCTTCAAGTCTACCCAAATCCTCCATTGAATTTCATGGTAATTTATCTTTTCCAGCACTAGAGAGATGACCTTGTACTCTTCTTCCATCCTGGTGGAGTGACGAAGTGGAATGGAGCCATATTTGTTCCGGTGCTTACAAGAACCCATTTCAAACCGTTTGGAACCGTCGATGAAAAGGCGCCACTCACTTGGCTTATACTTACCCTTTAGAATCCAATGTTTCCGATCTACAATAACAGAAGTCCATAAACACTCTCACTATAGCTGCCGACTTGTACGCAAAAACACAAACTAAGTAACAGAAGATCAGTAAGATCTTTGCAAAAAATGTCTAAGAAAAGATATAAATTTGACCAAATCTAAAAAACTAGAGCTGAGGAAGTCTAGATAATGCAATTTTCTAAACCAGCTCCCTAAATAACCCCCAAAAATTCCTTAAAAGCACGGAACCCAGAAAACATTTTTTTTCTTCTGATTGGTGGCATAGACAGGAAGTGATGTAGGATGCTGACAGGAAGTGATGTCAAGTATAAATAAGAAGTTCCAGGTCAGAGGGGAATCGGGAGGAAGTAGAGAAGAGACAGTGTTGGAACTGGGAGCAGAGGAGGTAATGAGATATTAATTTATATTTACACCCAGTAACCCCCACCCCCCCGTAAGGCAAGATTTCGTCCCTCGTAATTAATTTGATGATTCTTGTCTCAAGAAGATAGAAAATAAAACATTTTGTGGGATATAGAACCATTTATCCGACTGTCCTTCCAGAGCCGCCATTTATAGACCGGATACATCCTAAATATAGAGCCATTTATCCAACTGTCCATCCAGAGCCGCCATTTATAGACCCGATACATCCTAAATATAGAACCATTTATCCAACTGTCCATCCAGAGCCGCCATTTATAGACCGGATACATCCTAAATATAGAGCCATTTATCCAACCGTCCATCCAGAGCCGCCATTTATAGACCGGATACATCCTAAATATAGAGCCATTTATCCAACTGTCCATCCAGAGCCGCCATTTATAGACCGGATACATCCTAAATATAGAGCCATTTATCC
>NW_017309732.1:24997-28982 GCF_000935625.1 Nanorana parkeri | reverse complement strand
CCCATACATACACGCATGCAAACAGGCGTCGGGTGCGCATACGTGTGAAAGCGACGATTTCGCCCATTACGCCGCACATGTTACATATCGCCGCGAACGTCGGAATGAGAGCAATAATTGTAGGGCCATCAATCACTGATAACACTAAACTGATGAGCGGTAAAAGCTTTTAAAGCGTCACCTATGGTCAATTTTGGGTATGGTAATTTTTTGCGATCTTGCGGGTGCGCGCAATTTTAAAGCTTGCCATGTTTGGTGTCTATTTACCCGACGTGACCCCGTCTTTTTATATTTTACCAAAAGTATGGGTGATAAATGGGTGTGGTTACTGGGGGTGTGGCCACTAAAGGGTGTGGCCACTGAGGGGTGTGGTCACCAAGGGGCGCTGTAAAGCTTTCTCGCACAGGGCGCCTAAAGGCCTAAGGCCGGCCCTGGTTACAATGAACGTTTTATTCTATATTCAGAGTGGAGACCTCGGGGATTATAACAGTGCTATTAAAGAAGAGTACAAAGAGGAGGATGAGGAGTACGGTATCATGCAGGAGATTTCAGAAGAACACAAGGAAGCCATGGTGGAGCCATCCAGTAGTAGAAACCCACCAGAGAGATGTCCCCGTCCTCAGGATTCCGCACAGGAAGATCACACAATGGCTCACCATGATCAGGTAGGTGGGATTGAGGGCCTAGAACCTAATACTGTATTTATTCCCTCGACTCGGAGAGGACATTCTTCTAGGTAACTAATATGTTTTCTTTGGGGTTTAGGGTGAAGAACCTAAAGACATCAAACCCGAGGTCAAAGAGGAAGAAAATGATACATTGGTGAGTATAGATCGGCAGTCTATGGAGGAGGAAAGTCCTCTGTGTTCCCGGGATTCCACGTCGGATAATCACACATGATCTGGTAGATGGGACTGGGCAACAGAACTCAAACATGATTCCCATCATGAAAGAGATTCTTCTGTGTCATCTCCTGTTATTGGAAGTTATCTTATCCCGATGTCTTCTCCGGGGTTTAGGATGAAGATCTCGGATACATCAAAGTTGAGGTGAAGGAGGAAGAAGAAGAGACGTCGGTGAGCGGATCCAAAAGTAACCAAAATCAGTCGCCTCTGAGTATCGACACAAGTAAGTTCTGAACGCTGAGACATTTCACGATTCCACTTCTATGAGTATAAAATATATAATTAGGATCTTCCATGAGGCGATCAAAGTTTACATGTCCATCAAGGTAACCCAAAATGTAATAATAATGAAAACCCTAAACGTGGTATTTATATAGATGAAGGCAGAAAACCTTCAGGTCCATCTCCATTCCTCAATATAACGTCATGTGACCAACAAATGAGGAGGAGATACTGTGCACCATATGAAGTTCCATCTCCACTCCCCAATATAACGTCATGTGACCAACAAATGAGGAGGAGATACTGTACAGCATATGAAGGTCCATCTCCATTCCTCAATGTCTCATGTCTCCATCAGAGACGGTTCTACAACAACGTAGGTGACTGATATTTTCTTTCCAATAGGGGAAGTCGATGAGTATGACCTCTGTGGGGGAGATCTTCTGGATTATAATGGAGAAGATATGACGCAATATTCCGCAGACATGAAACCCGTTATCATAGATAGACTCCAAAGTCTTTCCCGTGGAGACTCATCAATGGACTCCGCCAATGCCGAGGCTTCTTCTGAAAAATGCCTTCTCACCATTGACTCGGGTCCTGACGGTAAGGAACGTTCCTCTGATCCATGTGATCTCCCCGGATCCTTTTCCAGGGATATAGACACTGTTACGCTCAGAGATGAGAACGTGTTCATATCTTCCAAAGGTGAAACATGTCCGAAATCCCCTCCTTCCTCAGACCGAAGATCTCAAGCACGCAGGCGCCCGTTTCCCTGCACGGAGTGCGGTAAAGGTTTCTCTCAGAAAGCAGACCTTCTTGGGCACCAGAGAACCCACACTGGCGAGCGTCCCTTTTCCTGTTCGGAGTGCGGGAAGAGTTTCACTTGTAAAAAGGTCCTGATTGCACACCAGAGAACCCACACGGGTGAATGTCCTTTTCCGTGTTCGGAGTGCGGGAAGAGTTTCACTTGTAAAAAGGTCCAGATTGCACACCAGAGGAGTCACACAGGCGAACGTCCTTTTTCGTGTCCCGAGTGCTGGAAATGTTTCATATGGAAGGGGGACCTCCTCAGGCACCAGAGGTGTCACATGGGCGAGCGTCCTTATCCTTGTCCAGAGTGCGGGAAAAGTTTTGCCCAGAAAGGGGAACTTCTTGCCCATCAAAGAATTCACACTGGTGAGCGCCCTTATCCATGTTCCGAATGCGGGAAATGTTTCACTCAGAAATGGATACTTATCGCACACCAGAGGAGTCACGTAGGCGAGCGTCCTTTTTCTTGTCCAGACTGTGGGAAGTCTTTCACCCAGAAAGGAGGACTTGTTAGACACCAAAGAATCCACACGGGAGAGCGGCCATTTTGCTGTTCAGAGTGTGGCAAGTCTTTCTTTCAAAAAGGAGAGCTTCTCACACATCAAAGAATTCACACAGGCGAGCGCCCTTTTTTCTGTTCAGATTGTGGGAAATGTTTCACCCAGAAAGGGGTACTTAATGCACATCGGAGAAGCCACATGGGAGAACGACCTTTTTCCTGTTCAGAGTGCGGGAAAAGTTTTACTCAGAAGGGACACCTTGTTTCCCACCAGAGAAGTCACACAGGGGAACGTCCTTTTTCATGTAGTGAGTGTGGAAAATGTTTCTCACGGAAAGGGTATCTCCTAAAACACCAGATAACTCACATGACCGAGCATCCTATTATATGTTCGGAGAGTGGTAAATATTTATTTCCGGAAGGAGAACTTCTCGCGCAGCAGAACAAAGACACCAAGTAGCCCTTTTTCCTGTCTAGAGTGTGGGAAAAGCTTCACTCACAAAGGAGTACTTATTGCGCACCAGAGATGTCACACTGGGGAGCGTCCTTTTTCCTGCACAGAATGCGGAAAATGTTTAACACAAAATCGACATCTTCTTTCGCACCAGAAAAGTCACACAGGAGAGCGTCCCTTTTCCTGTTCAGAGTGCGGGAAGCGCTTCATAAAGAAGGAAGCTCTTTTCAGACACCAGAGAAGCACGTTCTCCTGTCCAGGAGTGTGGGAAGTGTTTCATGCACAAAGTGCACCTCATCGCACACCAGATGTGTCACAAAGGCGAGCGGCCTTATTCCTGTACAGAATGCGGCAAGCGTTTCCTGGAGAAAAGAAAGCTTCTCATGCACACGGGCGAGCATCGTTTTTCGTGTCACGAGTGCGGGAAACGCTTTATGTTGAAGTCGCACCTGATTACGCATCGGAGGAACCCATGCCAGCTGACACCTGCCTCGAATGTATGCGAAGCGTTGTCCCCTCAGGAACCTGATATTGACCTGGGGCGGAGTTGTGTTATTAAGAATGAATAAATTAATAATAATAATGTGTTTATTATAATGGTTCCTTTTTAAAAATTATTTATGATTTTGGGTTGTTTTAGAATGCACGGGGTAAGGCGGTAACATAATTTCCCATGTAGAGTCCGTAAGGTCAGCCCGGGGGGGGGGTCGGGTGGTGTAAACGTTTGATGAGTGTAACATTTAATATCCTGCATGTGGAATTAATAAATTGGTGAAAAACTGTGTGAACGCGTCCTTTTCTCCCGTCGGAGGATCAATCTTACTAGTCCAGAGGGGTTGGGGGGTGTAGTAGAGAAAGTCCGCCCCCAGAAAACACTGAGCAGAGACACCCCGTAGAAGCAGAAGAGGAAATCAATGAGGGCGAGGCGAGCAACGACACCCCGTTGAAGCTTGAAGCCCTTCTCGTGGACAGGAAACTAACCCCATCAACGCGTTTCGGGGGCATTGAGGCCACTTCATCAGGACCGGTGTAAGAACAGTTAGGGGGAGGCTAAGCTTTACCACAGTTTATTGAATCGGTCTTGCTGATACA
>NW_017309732.1:23127-23677 GCF_000935625.1 Nanorana parkeri | reverse complement strand
CCTAAAAAAAAAGTGAGGTTTCCCCCCCCCCCCCCCCCCTTAAACATGGGAACAACGTGTATGTACCATGTGCTAAGTTAGCACGGTCATCAACGTTCCCCTCCCCCACCGCCGCTGTTCGACCTCGCTGCTCAATGAAAGGCGATGAACTAGCTTTGATTGACAGCTCATTCCTCCGGCATCAGGTGCTCTGCTGGGAGAAGCGCCTTCGCTACCTATGCGCGTCACGGCAAGTGCCCGTAAAACGTGGACGTATAGACGGAGGGGTGGAAGCGAGCGAGTCCTGCCGGGGAAACTTCCCGGTATCGATTGCTAGACAAATGCTATAGCCATCAGGGCGCCTGAGGTTCTTGGTTCGCGGCAGAGGAGGCCATGACTACAGAACTCTGCACAACAAGACCCGCCCACAAATCGGGCTTCTGTCCGGGAAGGAGCTGAGAGGGAATACTGGCAGAAAGAAACATTGGCATAGTTCTGACTTATTATTAAGTACCGCCCTTCTCTGCCAATCCCTCCACTGGCTTCCATCCCCCGCCCGTCTCTGCGAATC
>NW_017309732.1:19531-22862 GCF_000935625.1 Nanorana parkeri | reverse complement strand
GTTCTGCCTATTATATGCAAGCTCTCGGGTTATCTGATAGTATCCGGGTCGATGTCTTTGGTAAACCTTCCGGCCCCGAGATGACATGTTGTCGCCCCCCCCCGGAGGTGCTGAACATCATCGGACGGCTTCCCGGAACATCTAGAAATGTTCATTTTTAGGGGAAATTATTTAGCAATTTTTAATTAAAAAAAAGTGTTTTGCAGAAGCGCTCGGAGCGCGTTCTATAGACAGGCGGAGACGCGACTTTCCTGAGCGCACATTCTGATGTATTTCCAACAAAATATCCTAAAGAAGCCCGAAATCCTCATCATTCTCATTGTGTCTGTCCAGGACCCCGAGACCCCCTCCAGAGGGATGGACGAGGAGCGGAATGACCGGAGCAACAGAATACTGGACCTCACCCTGGACATCATCTACCTGCTGACCGGAGAGGTGAGGAGGATTCTGGGAGGTCACATGACGTCACTCTGATCTCTATTCATAACACACAGGCCTGACCGGAGGGGTGAGGAGGATTCTGGGAGGTCACATGACATCACTCTGATCTCTATTCATAACACACAGACCTGACCGGAGAGGTGAGGAGGTTTCTGGGAGGTCACATGACATCACTCTGATCTCTACTCATAACACACAGACCTGACCGGAGAGGTGAGGGAGATTCTGGGAGGTCACATGACATCACCATTGCTTTTCCTTTGCAGAATTGTCCTGCGGTGAAGTCCGGTGACAATGTAACCATCACAGTTCCTTCACTTCACTCCCTGACACGTGAGAGAGACATTGAAAAGAAGATTCTAGAAGTCATCAAGAAGATCATTGAGCTGCTGACGGGAGAGGTGAGCGGTGCCGGGAATTCTGGGACATGATCCGGGAACAGACAAGGGGCGTGTCTGGGTGGTGACTGTATCATTGTGTGTGTCAGGTTCCTATAAGGTGTCAGGATGTCTCTGTCTATCTCTCCATGGAGGAGTGGGAGTATCTAGAAGGACACCGGGATCTCTACAAGGACGTGGTGATGGAGAATGCCCCGCCCCTCACATCACCGGGTAAGAGGAGAGAGCAGTAGGGAGGCTCCGCCTACGTCCCCCATCATCTGATACACACATAGAAACAATGTATTCAGTCAGTGTGTGTGTTTCCTACAGATGGATCCAGTAAGAGGAACCCACCAGAGAGATGTCCCCGCCCTCTGTATTCCCGGGATCCCACCCAGGAAGATCTCACAATCCCCCACCATGATCAGGTAGGTGGTACTGATGGTCTACAACCCAAAAATAACTCCTGTTGTCTGGGATTACATTCTTCTGGGCAATCTTACGGCTCACATTTATAATATGTTTTGTTTTTTTATATCATTTTGTGGTTTTAGGGAGAAGAACAGATTGATATCAAAGTTGAGGTCAAAGAAGAAGAGGAGATGTATGTGATGAGTGATCAGAATGCTATGAAGGTGTTCTTTCCCGTGGAGACTCATCAATGGACTCCGCCAATGCCGAGGCTTCTTCTGAAAAATGCCTTCTCACCATTGACTCGGGTCCTGACGGTAAGGAACGTTCCTCTGATCCATGTGATCTCCCCGGATCCTCTTCCAGGGATATAGACACTGTTACGCTCAGAGATGAGAATGTGTTCATATCTTCTGAGGATGAAACATGTCCGAAATCCCCTCCTTCCTCCGACCGAGGATCTCAAGCACGCGGGCGCCCGTTTCCCTGCGCGGAGTGCGGTAAAGGTTTCTCTCAGAAAACAGACCTTCTTAGACACCAGAGAACCCACACTGGCGAGCGTCCCTTTTCGTGTTCGGAGTGCGGGAAGAGTTTCACTTGTAAAAAGGTCCAGATTGCACACCAGAGGAGTCACACAGGCGAACGTCCTTTTTCGTGTCCCGAGTGCTGGAAATGTTTCATACGGAAGGGTGACCTCCTCAGGCACCAGAGGTGTCACACGGGCGAGCGTCCTTATCCGTGTCCAGAGTGTAGGAAATGTTTTGCCCAGAAAGGGGAACTTCTTGCCCATCAAAGAACTCACACGGGTGAGCGCCCTTATTCATGTTCCGAATGCGGGAAATGTTTCACTCAGAAAGGGATACTTATCGCACACCAGAGGAGTCACGTAGGCGAGCGTCCTTTTTCTTGTCCAGACTGTGGGAAGTCTTTCACCCAGAAAGGAGGACTTGTTAGACACCAAAGAATCCACACGGGAGAGCGGCCATTTTGCTGTTCAGAGTGTGGCAAGTCTTTCTTTCAAAAAGGAGAGCTTCTCACACATCAAAGAATTCACACAGGCGAGCGCCCTTTTTCCTGTTCAGAATGTGGGAAATGTTTCACCCAGAAAGGGGTACTTATTGCACACCGGAGAAGCCACATGGGAGAACGACCTTTTTCGTGTTCTGAGTGCGGGAAATGTTTTACTCAGAAGGGACACCTCCTTTCCCACCAGAGAAGTCACACAGGGGAACGTCCTTTTTCATGTAGTGAGTGTGGAAAATGTTTCTCACGGAAAGGGTATCTCCTAAAACACCAGATAACTCACATGACCGAGCATCCTATTATATGTTCGGAGAGTGGTAAATATTTATTTCCGGAAGGAGAACTTCTCGCGCAGCAGAACAAAGACACCAAGGAGCGTCCTTTTTCCTGTCCAGAGTGTGGGAAAAGCTTCACTCACAAAGGAGTACTTATTGCGCACCAGAGATGTCACACAGGGGAGCGCCCTTTCTCCTGCACAGAATGCGGGAAATGTTTCACACAAAAAGGACATCTTCTTTCGCACCAGAAAAGTCACACAGGAGAGCGTCCCTTTTCCTGTTCAGAGTGCGGGAAGTGCTTCATACGGAAAGAAGCTCTTTTCAGACACCAGAGAAGCCACACGGGCGAGCGCCCTTTCTCCTGCCCGGAATGTGGAAAAAGCTTCATACGGAAAGCGCACCTCATCGCACACCAGAGGAGCCACACAGGCGAGCGGCCTTATTCCTGTACAGAATGCGGCAAGCGTTTCCTGGAGAAAAGAAAGCTTCTCATGCACGCGAGAATCCACACGGGTGAGCATCCTTTTTCGTGTCACGAGTGCGGGAAACGCTTTATGTTGAAGTCGCACCTGATTACGCATCGGAGGAACCCATGCCAGCTGACACCTGCCTCGAATGTATGCGGAACGTTGTCCCCTCAGGGACCTGATATTGACTTGGGGCGGAGTTGTGTTATTAAGAATAAATAATAATAATGTGTTATTATAATGGTTCCTTTTTTTACATTATTTATGATTTTTGGTTGTTTTAGAATGCACGGAGTAAGGCGGAGCAACGTTTTTATTGGTTCATTGGATA
>NW_017309732.1:18252-19466 GCF_000935625.1 Nanorana parkeri | reverse complement strand
GGGGGGGGGGTCGGGTGGTGTAAACGTTTGATGAGTGTAACATTTAATATCCTGCATGTGGAAATAATAAATTGGTAAAAAACTGTGTGAACGTGTCCTTTTCTCCCGTCGGAGGATCAATCTTATTAGTCAGAGGAGTTGGGGGGTGTAGTAGAGAAAGTCCGCCCCCAGAAAACACTGAGCAGAGACACCCCGTAGAAGCTTGAAGGCCTTCTAGTCGCCAGGAAACTGACCCCATCAACACGTTACGGAGCATTGTGGCCACTTCATCAGGCCCGGTGTAAGAACACTGAGGGGAGGCTAAGCTTCACCACAGTTTAATTGGTCTTGGTGAGACATCTTCCTAAAATAAATCTTCAGTTGCCCCTCCCCCCCTTAAACGAGGGAACAAAGTGTATGTACCATGTGCTAAGTTAGCACGGTCATCAACGTTCCCCTCCCCCACCGCTGTTCGACCTCGCAGCTCAGTAGAAGACGATGAACTAGTTTTGATTGACAGCTCATTCCTCCGGCATCAGATGCTTTGCTGAGAGACTACTACTACCGAGTCACTACGTATGCGTGTCACTGCAAGTGCCCGTGAAACGTATACAACGGGCAGGCTTATAGTAGGAGGGGTGGAGGCAAGTGAGCTGAGCCTGAGCTTGGAGTGTGGCGGGAAACTTCCCTGTATTGCTTGCTAGAGAAAACGCTAATGTCATCAGGGCGCCTGAGATGATCGGCCGCGGCAGAGGAGGTCATAAAAACAGATCCCTGCTTGAGCTACACAACGAGAGCCGCCCACAAATCGGGCTGCTGTCAGGGAAGGAGCGGGACAGGAAATACCAGCAGGTGGAGGTTATTCACTAGCAAATCGGTCAAGCAGGGTTAAGTATCTCAACATTGATTCAGCTTGTAACAAGAGGTAGTAGTACGAGCTCACTGAACAGCAGTAAGGGTCACCACTTCCGAACCATGCACCCATATGAAGGGGAACCAGGAAAAAGCTAGAAGGAAGGCCGACCAATCACCTAGAGGCCGACTCCTTTATATACTCTCCCAGCACGGGGGTTATAAGAAGAAATCAGCCTTGGCTGCAGTATTTACCCCCATACCGGCATTATTCACCCCCCTTACCTGCAGTATTCACCCCCCTTACCTGCAGTATTCACACCCCTTACCGGCATTATTCAGCCCGCTTCCCTGCAGTATTTACCCCCCCCCACCTGCATTAT
>NW_017309732.1:16823-18037 GCF_000935625.1 Nanorana parkeri | reverse complement strand
CCCGACAGTATTCACCCCCTTACCTGCAGTATTCACCCCGCTTACCTGCAGTATTCCCCCTCCTTACCTCCAGCATTCACCCCCTTACCTGCAGCATTCCCCTCCTTACCTGCAGCATTCCCCTCCTTACCTCCAGCATTCACTCCCTTACCTCCAGCATTCACCTCCTTACCTGCAGCATTCACCCCCTTACCTCCAGCATTCCGCTCCTTACCTCCAGCATTCACTCCCTTACCTCCAGCATTCACCTCCTTACCTCCAGCATTCACCCCCTTACCTCCAGCAATCACCTCCTTACCTCCAGCATTCACCCCTTACTGGCAGTATTCACCTCCTTACCTCCAGCATTCACCCCCTTACCTCCAGCAATCACCTCCTTACCTCCAGCATTCACCCCTTACTGGCAGTATTCACCTCCTTACCTCCAGCATTCACCCCCTTACCTGCAGTATTCACCTCCTTACCTCCAGCATTCACCCCCTTACCGGCAGTATTCACCTCCTTACCTCCAGCATTCACCCCCTTACCTGCAGTATTCACTCCCTTACCTCCAGCATTCACCCCCTTACCTGCAGTATTCACCTCTTTTCCAGCCCTGTTCCCAGTATTTCCTTTCCGCCATTAGGTACCCTCAATCTCTCAGGGTGAATGGAGGTCACACGGTGTAGGGTGCCATGGACCTGCCACCTATGGGAGAGTCACCTCATCACACTGTGCTCCCAGTGTGACAACATTGAAGGGAGATTCAAAGAAGAAGACTCCGCACATCACGCCATGAGCCTGGAGGCATCTAAAAGTGTCTGGGGTTAACGGATATTGGGTTGAATGATGGTGGGCGTCTTGGCTATTGTGTCTACCAATGACCACAAGGACCTGCATGTCAATTAAAGATATATAGGTGAAGCCTGGGGACTGGCCTGAAAAAAATAGCAATGCTCCCCAGGACTCCTAAGAGAATCTCGTGATGTTGAACTGCCCCATCTACAAGAGATTCGGTACTCCCGTAAACCAGTCTGTATTCTCTGATGTCTCCAGACAAAAAGGTCCTTCAATGTTCCAACATTCTTCTCTTCACATTTCTGGTTGGACTTTTCCATCGATGATGCGGTGCTGGACGAGTCTTGACTTTCACCCAAAACATTCCTTTCCTCCATGGCATAAGAATGGCCTCCGAGGCCATCTTCATTGTAGGTTCCACCAACCCTTGTGTGCAT
>NW_017309732.1:15050-16547 GCF_000935625.1 Nanorana parkeri | reverse complement strand
AGTATTCACCCCGCTTACCTGCAGTATTCCCCCTCCTTACCTCCAGCATTCACCCCCTTACCTGCAGCATTCCCCTCCTTACCTGCAGCATTCCCCTCCTTACCTCCAGCATTCACTCCCTTACCTCCAGCATTCACCTCCTTACCTGCAGCATTCACCCCCTTACCTCCAGCATTCCGCTCCTTACCTCCAGCATTCACTCCCTTACCTCCAGCATTCACCTCCTTACCTCCAGCATTCACCCCCTTACCTCCAGCAATCACCTCCTTACCTCCAGCATTCACCCCTTACTGGCAGTATTCACCTCCTTACCTCCAGCATTCACCCCCTTACCTGCAGTATTCACCTCCTTACCTCCAGCATTCACCCCCTTACCGGCAGTATTCACCTCCTTACCTCCAGCATTCACCCCCTTACCTGCAGTATTCACTCCCTTACCTCCAGCATTCACCCCCTTACCTGCAGTATTCACCTCTTTACCAGCCCTGTTCCCAGTATTTCCTTTCCGCCATTAGGTACCCTCAATCTCTCAGGGTGAATGGAGGTCACACGGTGTAGGGTGCCATGGACCTGCCACCTATGGGAGAGTCACCTCATCACCCTGTGCTCCCAGTGTGACAACATTGAAGGGAGATTCAAAGAAGAAGACTCCGCACATCACGCCATGAGCCTGGAGGCATCTAAAAGTGTCTGGGGTTAACGGATATTGGGTTGAATGATGGTGGGCGTCTTGGCTATTGTGTCTACCAATGACCACAAGGACCTGCATGTCAATTAAAGATATATAGGTGAAGCCTGGGGACTGGCCTGAAAAAAATAGCAATGCTCCCCAGGACTCCTAAGAGAATCTCGTGATGTTGAACTGCCCCATCTACAAGAGATTCGGTACTCCCGTAAACCAGTCTGTATTCTCTGATGTCTCCAGACAAAAAGGTCCTTCAATGTTCCAACATTCTTCTCTTCACATTTCTGGTTGGACTTTTCCATCGATGATGCGGTGCTGGACGAGTCTTGACTTTCACCCAAAACATTCCTTTCCTCCATGGCATAAGAATGGCCTCCGAGGCCATCTTCATTGTAGGTTCCACCAACCCTTGTGTGCATTGTAAAGAGGAGGAGTGTAGAGTGACTGGGACAGCTGGTGGAGCACAGTTCAGGGAGGCATTTTATGAGTCCTCTTAGACCGTGAGCTTGTTTGGTAAGGATCCTCTTCCCTCCTCGTGTTCTTGTTCTCGTAACCCAACAGTGGTATGCCCATGTAGGTGGAAGACACAGAGTGAAAACTACTTGAAGCCCAAATGGAAGTTGGTCATCCTCATCATTCTTTCGCTACCCACCCCTTCTTAGAACCCCCCTTCACCCTTGATTTGGTAGGGGTCCTCTTCCCTCATCGTATTCTTGTAACCCAACAGTGATATGTCCATGTCGGTGGATAAGACAGAGTGAACACTACTTAAAGCTCAAATGGAAGTTAGTCATCCCCACCATTCTTTGGCT
>NW_017309732.1:0-14986 GCF_000935625.1 Nanorana parkeri | reverse complement strand
GGTTTGGTAAGGATCCTCTTTCCTCATCGTGTTCTTGTTCAGGTAACCCAACAGTGGTATGTCCGCGTAGGTGGATGACACAGTGAAAACTACTTGAAGCCCAAATGGAAGTTGGTCATCCCCACTATTCTTTGGACAACCACCTTCAGTTTGGTAGGGGTCCTCTTCCCTCGTCATGTTCTTGTTCATGTAACCCAACAGTGGTATGTCCATGTAGGTGGATGACATAGAGTGAAACCTACCTGAAGCCCAAATGGAAGTTGGTCATCCCCACCATTCTTTGGACAACCACCTTTTGTTTGGTAGGGGCCCTCTTCCCTCGTCATGTTCTTGTTCATGTAACCCAACAGTGGTATGTCAATGTAGGTGGATGACATAGAGTGAAACCTACATGAAGCCCAAATGAAAGTTAATCATCTCCACTGTTCTTTGGCCAACCACCCTTTGCTAAGGGTCCTCTTCCCTCATCGTGTTCTTGTTCATGTAACCCAAAAGTGGTATGTCCGTGTAGGTGGATGACACGAGTGAAAACTACTTGAAGCCCAAATGGAAGTTGGTCACCCCCACTGTTTTATGGCTACCCACCCCCTCTTAAAATCCCCATTCACCCTTGGTTTGGTATGGGTCCTCTTCCCTCGTGTTCTTGTTCAAGGAACCCCAAAGTGGTATCTCCATGTTTGTGGATGACCACAGAGTGAAAACTACTTGAAGCCCAAATGAGTTGGTCATCCCCACTGTTCTTTGGCCACCCGCCCCCCTCTTGGAAGTCCCCACCCACCCACTCACCAGACACATATACATACAGTAGCAGTATGTCGTGCAGAGGGCCCGGAGAATTCCTTGGTGGGGTTTGTAAATCACAAACCAGATTCCTATATTACACCTTCTGGAACCTCTAGGTCCACCCCAGGAATACATCTCTTCCTGATGGGCCATTTAGCTTCAGCTGAGACACAAAGATGGGGCTCCATAGCCTGAGGGAGCGGATAGGTGGAGGATTGTGGCAGGTGACAAGTCTGTAACTGACGAGCAGTAGGCCAGTTAGGACTGTATTTGTGTGTAGATGGTGCCCAGGACATGGTTAGGCTTGCGATTTGGAGTTTTGGCTGTTTTTTGGAGCACTGCTACTGGACTGGTCCCTGCTCACCCAGGGAGCTCTAGACCTGCTACCTGGTCCCAGCTCACAATACCTTTGGTCTTAAGATCTCCAGACCCTGTCCTATAATAGGTCCTCTTCCTGATCTGGTGGGCAGGTTCTGAGTGCTACAGGGAACAGTGCACACATAATGTTGTAGCATTCTCCTGTGGGTCCAGGACGGGCAGGTCTTTGCCACCCCAGGCTAACAGTTATTGGGTTCAATGATGCTGGGCGTCATTGGCCACCAAGACCTGCACATGAAATAAAGAGCTACATCGGGATCCCTTGGGGCAGAGTCTTTGTTAGAGCAGCTGAAAAAGGCTTCATCGGTGGGCACTCCTCTGTGGTGTGTCACAAACTGAGATTTCTTTAGGAATGATTGATTGGACTCTGAGCACGAGAAGATCTCACCGGTGTGAGACGTTTGGTGCAAAACAAGGTCGTGTTTTATCTTGAAAGACTGCTCACACTCCGAGAATGAAAAAGGCTGCTCACCCCGTGAATTTTTTTGGGTGAATCTGGAACACCTAGTGCCTAGCTGGTTGGTAGAAATGTCCATACTGGCCCACATTTTGTTGACCACCATTGATGTTGCTCTAAGTTTCCTCTCATGTGCTAATTCCTTAGGGTGGTTGATGGGTTCCTCCAGCTATTGTTGAGGTCCACCATTCAGATAGCAGCAACCCTCTGTCTGTCTTCCTCGGGAACACCAGATTCTTCTGGGTGCCTTGTTGGTAGAAATTTCCATATTGCCCCACTTTTGGTTGACCACCATTACTGTTGGTCTAAGTTTTCTCCCACGTGCTAATTCCTTAGGGTGGTTGATGGGTTCCTCCAGTTATTGTTGAGGTCCACCATTCAGATAGCAGAAACCCTCTGTCTGCCTTGTTTGGGAACACCAGATTCTTCTGGGCGCCTTGCTGGTTGGTAAAAATGTGCATATTGCCCCAATTTTTTTGATTAGGCTTTTTTAGGCATCGATTCGTTGGGATATTTGTCCAGTAAGAGTTCAACATTTATTGGATCTCCCAGTGGCTGTTGTCCGCCCCTCAGATGGACCGCTTTTGGACCTCTCACACGTCTATGAATTATATTATTCGTGTGTCCGCCCCTCAGATGGACCTCTTTTGGACCTCCCTCATGTCTATGAATGACATTATTCGTGTGTTGCCCAAAATTTTTTTTGCTTACCATAATTTTTTTTTCTTGATGTTAATTGAGGGACATAGGCCGCGCTCCTCTGTGTTATTGGCCCTAATGTACTGCTTGGTCATGAAACTGAGGCAGGTCGGTCTGGGGTGGTGTTATAGTGGGCATTTTTTTTTTCCTCTTGCCAGTGTCTACCTTCTGTTGGCAGCTGCAGATAATCCACTTGTCTGAAAAATTACAATATCTCTGTGTCCCTCAATGGACTCTAAAGATTTTTCAGCAAGTACAAACATTATTTTCTTCTGGATGGTCTTATGTGAGGTCCTCCTCGTTCCGTTTTGCAATGTGGAGAAGATACTACAAGGTGATCTTCTTAGGAAGGTGATTTAGGGTCCTAATGTCTCAACACCAGCGCTAATATCCTTCATGGCTGAGTGGGTCCATTCAGAAGAGGGCGCAAAACAAAAAGGAGACCCCACTGTAAGAACTCTACCCTCCTGCGAAAGGACATTGGGCTCTTCCATTTCCACCACGGCTCCTCACTCTTATCTTTTAGAAATTCGATTCAAGAAATTTAAAGAATGTTGTAAGAATCCGAACAGCGCACTCCACTAGATCATTTGGTTCTTCTTGGGCTTTTTGGCATCAGGCATTGGTTCCTCAGATTTGTAAGGCCACCACCGGGTCTTCTGTGCACATTAGTGTCACCAGGTAGACTTTTAGGCCTCAGCTGATGCCACCTTCCATCATAAGGTTCTTCAAGCGTCCCCCCTTGTTTTTTTTTGTGTGTCTTTTAGCTTGCGTTTACTGTGTTGGCGACCCCTCAAATGGACGGCTTTTGGACATCCCAACTTGACCCTTATCCTTTTCTTGGAGTACATTAAGGACAAAGGTCCCTCCCCTCGTTTCTTATGATTCACTCATACAACACCGAGGCATGATGGGAGTGGGGAGGTTATATTGGACTGTCCTACAGCTGGTTCCTGCCAGTGTCCAATCTCCTGACGCCAGCAGCATAACCCAATGTATCTTAACAGCCCTTAATGTACTTCATTATAGAGTAGGTCACAAATCTGATTTTTACAGGCGTGTCCTCTTTAGAATACCCTTTAAAAAAAAATATTTATTTGGCAATTCCTGTATAACAGACAAAGCAGATTTGATACAAGTAAATATGAGCATATGTAATGTCACCAGAGTTATGGAATTAGAACCTTGGCGAGAAGTCACAGTGGTGGTTTCCTTATGGTGGTACTGCCGGGTGCGGTAGACCTTTAGGTTAAGTTTATGAAGGAGGGTAGATAAGGGAGGGGGGGTTTAGGAGGAGATGGAAATGTTGGGTTAGAGTTTGGCCAGTTGGGGAGCGTGGGGGAACCCTCATGTTGGAGTACACGGAAGACAACATTTTAAGCCCCTATGGTGACGAGGAGCATATCAAGGCGTGGTTATGGAAGCTCCTTTATTATTTTATTTTAGCTTCTCCTCCCTCTACTCCCGCATGTTTCACCTAGGTGAGAATGACGTAACCTGTACCTTGAACTCACCGCAGACTACTGGGATATGAATATATGATCCTTCAGCCTAGTCCACAGCACTGGACCGACACACATGCGCTCCCAGAGTTCTTTGCAAGGAATTTTATTATTTACACATTTTTGATACTAGAGCACTGGGAGTGCATGCCATCCTACGCATCATTTAATCCTCAGGAGGCCACCGCAGCAAACCAGGAAGGAAATGGCCCGATAGTCCTTTGTATTTATTGAAAATGGTGGAAATGCAGAAGCCAGGCACCTGAATTTTTACAGAATGCAAGAAAGCTTTACACTGTATGTGTAGTTAGGTAAGTTTTAAATTGCCATTTTATAGCTTTTGTACCTTTTTAATTTACAATATTTGGGTGAAGTTCCTTTTAACGTCAGGATCTTGCCCACGTTTCACCTTTAGCCCCCTCTGCCCATGAACAATTAAAATGCTTTTAAGTTATAACAAACAATTTCTTACTTTTTTGATTAAGGAATGATTTTCTTGCGTGTGATGTCATCAGCTGTGTCCAGGCAGTGCGGGCAGGATCTAAGCGGGAGGTGCATGTCACATCTGCCATGTTTCTGAGGAGGAATCATAAACTACAGTTGCCCGGGAATCCACGCTGGGCATGCTCATGGGCATGGCTTAGAACTTTTTCCTGGCTGTGGGCATTGTTTTCACTGGTTGTGGGGGCTCGACCGGGAGCTGTGGGGGCTCGACCGGGAGCTGTGGGGGCTCGACCGAGAGCGGTGTAATTGTGCCCGCCCACAGAAAGAAGCAGTTATATCACGTCATGGCTCTCCTTTGGAAAACTATAGATAGGAGGAAATTAAACTGGAAGCCATTTCTCCTGATGGAAAAAACAGCGGCAGCTGTTGGCACAAACCGGAAGGAAATGGCCAGATAGTCCTTTGTATTTATTGAAAATGGTGGAACTGCAGCAGTCAGGCACCTGAATTTTTACAGAATGCAAGAAAACTTTACACTGTACGTGATGATAGGTGTCACGTACCGTGGTGCGGGCCCGAAGTGATAAGGAGGACCTCCCTTGCGGTTCCGTCTGTGGAACCCTGAAGTGTAACAGGGGGCACAGGCAAGAGCAGCACGGGCGCCGGTATGAAATCCTGGGTGCCGCTGAGCGGAATCAAGCACTGTGGGAAACAAGGTAAGTTAGGTTAACAACCAAGGAGGCAATACTAGTAGCCAGCAGGATCCAGCGAGTGGTCAGAGACAAGCCAAGATCAGAAGCCAGAGAGGGGGAGTATAGCCCAAATCAGAATCCAGAGAATAGTCAAGGACAAGCCGGGGTCAGAAGCCAGGTAAATACTAAGAGCAAGAGCAGGATCCAGAGAATAGTCAGGTACAAGCCAGGGGTCAAATATAATGCAGAACACAGCAGGGAACAGAACAGACCTGAAGCACACAGGCTGAAGAGCACTCAGCAATGACTGGGAGTGCTGTGCCTCCTTTTATAGCCCTAGTGACATCACTGGGCGGCGTCCTGACGCACAGGGGCGTGTCCCACCAGCCCGTCGCGTCACAGGTGGGCGTGCCCTGCCGGGCCTCCTCGTCATAGGTGGGCGTGCCCCGCCGGGCCGCCTCGTCACTGGTGGGCGTGCCCCGCCGGGCCGCCTCGTCACTGGTGGGCGTGCCCCGCCGGGCCGCCTTGTCACCGGGTGCCGTGTCCCTGCATCAGACGGCCCAGCCAGGACCGGACCGCGGCTCGAGTCCCGACAATAGGTATCTTTAAAAATTGCCATTTTATAGCTTTTTTACCGTTTAATATACAATATTAGGATGAAGTTCCTTTTAAGTCCAGGATCATGCCCACCTTTAACCTTTTAGCCCCCTCTGCCCATGGACAACAAAAATGCCTTAGACGTTTTCACTGGCTATGGGCATTATTTTCACCGGATGTGGGGGCTCGACCGGGAGCTATGTAATTGTGCCCGCCCACAGAAAGAATCATTGATATCACATGTCATGCATCTCCTTTGGGAAACTACAGATAGGAGGAAACAAAACTGGAGGAAACAAAACTGGGAGCCATTTTTCCTAATGGAGAAAACAGCAGCAGCACAAACCGGAAGGAAGAAGAAACAGGTGGAATAAGAAACCTAATTTGGGGAACAGAAACTGTATAAAACTGGATGTGCGCACAAGAATCTACCTTCCTTAGAAGATCACATTCCTCCTGGCTGAAGTTTAGCTTTAAATGTAAAAACCATTTCCCACATTATGAACACAGATGTTCACCAGTGTGAATTCTTTGATGTGTATGAAGATTTGTTTTTTGAGTAAAGCTTTTTTTACAATACGAACATGAATAAGGACGTTCGCCCGTGTGAATTCTGTGGTGCGTGAGGAGGTGTGCTTTCTGAGCGAAACTTTTCCCGCACTCTGAACACGAGAATGGACATTCCCCCTTGTGCGTTCTCTGGTGTCTTATAAGTGCTTTTTTTGCTGCAAAACTTTTCCCGCAATCCGAACAAGAAAAAGGACGTTCACCCGTGTGACTTCTCTGGTGCGTAAGAAGGTAGGCTTTCTCAGTGAAACTTTTCCCACACTCCGGACACGAAAAGGGGCGCTCGCCCGTATGTCTTCTCTGGTGTAACAGAAGGCGTCTTTTGAATATGAACGATTTCCCACACTCCGAACATGAAAAAGGTCGTTCACCTGTGTGGATTTTCTGGTGTGTCAGAAGGCTTCCTTTTTGTGCGAAACGTTTCCCGCACTCTAAACATGAAAAAGGACGCTCACCCGTGTGAATTCTCTGGTGTCTAATAAGGTCTCCTTTCAGATTGAAAGATTTCCTGCACTCTGAACATGAATTGGGGTTCTCACCCGTGTGACTTTTCTGGTGTGTAAGAAGTTCACTTTTCTCACTGAAAGATTTCCCGCACTCTAAACATGAAAACGTCACCCTGGTGTGAGATCTGAGATGTATAAGAAGTTCTGGGTTTGTTCTGAAAGATTTCCCGCACCCCAAACATGACAATGAACTCTCTCCTGTGTGATCTCCTTCATGACTTGAGGAAGATTCCTCGGGATTAGATGGATCTGTTGATTTCTCCGCACTCTGAGATCTCAGATGTGTATCTGGAGTCCTACCATGGGATGTATCAGAAGATTCCTCAACATTAGATGTTGGTCTATTCGAAAGATTAAGTATATGTCGAGGAACGGGATTCACTCCCGTAGAATGCTTTGAGATTTCATTGTCTTCTGAATTACCAACTGGAGCTAAAATATGATGGCCCCTCGGGATATTCCGGACATGGCGCCCATCTGTTATGAAACAAATTATAGAGAGTTATAAAGTATTCTTCAAATTTTGCAGTCAGGAGTCATGTCATTGGTCTCATACTGGTGTGTAGACAAGCTGTGTTCAGTATCTCCTCCTCATTTGTTGGGGACATGACGTTATATTGAGGAATGGAGATGGACCTTCATATGGTGTCCAGTATCTCCTCCTCATTTGTTGGTCACATGACATTATATTGAGGAATGGAGATGGACCTTTATATGGTGTACAGTATCTCCTCCTCATTTGTTGGTCACATGACGTTATATTGAGGAATGGAGATGGACCTTCATATATATTCTGTATTCAAAGTTTATTACTTGCCTGAGGAGGGATGTTGAGAAGATTCCCGCTTTTTAGTTTTCACAATCATCCTAATCACTTCCATGGACTGTTGATCACTTAGAACAAATGTATCTTGTTCCTCCTTAACTTCAACTTTCATATAGTTCAGTTCTTCACACTAAACCCCAAAAATAATTAACAATAACATCTGTAAAAATTAAGCATTAATAACAAGAAATTATATGGAAAAACATCATTTTATAGAGCCTATGATCACTTTTTAATTGTAAATTGTCAATTCCGTCTACCTGATCCTGGTGGGGGACGGTGTGATCTTCCTGGGTGGAATCCCGGGAATACAGAGGGCGGGGACATCTCTCTGGTGGGTTCCTCTTACTGGATCCATCTGTAGGAAACACACACACTGACTGAATACATTGTTTCTATGTGTGTATCAGATGATGGGGGATGTAGGCGGAGCCTCCGTACTGCTCTCTCCTCTTACCCGGTGATGTGAGGGGCGGCTCATTCTCCATCACCACGTCCTTGTAGAGATCCCGGTGTCCTTCTAGATACTCCCACTCCTCCATGGAGAAATAGACAGAGACATCCTGACACCTTATAGGAACCTGACACACACAATGATACAGTCACCACCCAGACACACCCCTTGTCTGTTCCTGGATCATGTCCCAGAATTCCCGGCACCGCTCACCTCTCCTATCAGCAGCTCCATCATCTTCTTGGTAGCTTCTAGAATTTTGTGCTCATTGTTTTCTTCAAGAGTCAGGAAAGGAGGCGAAGGCACGGTGACGGGGCTTTGTCTTTCTTTTAGTCTTGTGCGTAAGTGGGGACTTTCCTTTTTTCTATTGTCCTCAACAGATGTCTTCATAACTACTACACACTCCTGTGTTATACAATCATAAATATAATTATACTGGGGTCATTCTTGTCCTTCATATCAAACCTGAGATAAAAGTGATGTCATGTGACCTCCCTCCCAAAATCCTCCTCACCTCTCCAGTCAGCAGGTAGATGATCTGTAGGGTGAAGTCTAGTAGCCTGTCATTGAGACAAACTGTATTTGTTTCCATTGGTCTGTAACAGAGACGCGGCTGATCCTCCATAACGACGTCCTTGTAGAGATCCCGGTGTCCTTCTAGATACTCCCACTCCTCCATGGAGAGATAGACAGAGACATCCTGACACCTTATAGGAACCTGACACACACAATGATACAGTCACCACCCAGACACATCCCTCGTCTGTTCCTGGATCATGTCCCAGAATTCCCGGCACCACTCACCTCTCCTGTCAGCAGCTCCATTATCTTCTTGATGACTTCCAGAGTCTTGTTTTCCTTTGTGGTCAGGCGGTGAGGTGGAGGTTCTGTGATGGGTGATGTCCTGTGAAGACATCTGTTGGGTGTCAAAGTCTCACCAGATATTTTCTTCACTACTCTATAATCCTGAGTAAAGAGAGAAAGAAACAGTTATCACTACAAATACTATGTCATGTGACCTTCCAGAATCCTCCTCACCTCTCCCGTCAGCAGGTTGATGATCTCCAGGGTGAGGTCTAATATGGCTTCTGTCATGTGACTTTGTTCTTCATACATCCTTCTTCAGAAGGTCATGTCATCTATACAGGACATTCTGCTCTATAGAGAGAAAATAAACTGAAGATTATCTGGACTGGACTTGGAGTGAATGATGTCTACACAACGTTCCTCCATAGTTCTGGCATCTCAGACTGCTTCCTATACTATATTACCTGGATGAACATCATCACTTCCATAACTTAAACAAAGCAAGAGCTTTATTTCTTTATGGTCTTGGTATGGTTTGGGTTTCTTCTGCTGCCTGGATTAGAACTTGTACTGTACATTCCTCTCCATATCCTCCTCCAGAGAAGACCTGGTGACCATTACAGAGGAGAGCCAACAACCCCGAGACAGCTTCATGGAAGATGGATAAATGGCTCTATATTTAGGATGTATCCGGTCTATAAATGGCGGCTCTGGATGGACAGTTGGATAAATGGCTCTATATTTAGGATGTATCCGGTCTATAAATGGCGGCTCTGGATGGACAGTTGGATAAATGGCTCTATATTTAGGATGTATCTGGTCTATAAATGGCGGCTCTGGATGGACAGTTGGATAAATGGCTCTATATGTATGTCGATCTGTGCTATTAAATGGCGGCTCTGGATGGACAGTTGGATAAATGGTTCTATATTTAGGATGTATCCGGTCTATAAATGGCGGCTCTGGATGGACAGTTGGATAAATGGTTCTATATTTAGGATGAATCCAGTCTATAAATGGCGGCTCTGGATGGACAGTTGGATAAATGGTTCTATATTTAGGATGTATCCGGTCTATAAATGGCGGCTCTGGATGGACAGTTGGATAAATGGCTCTATATTTAGGATGTATCCGGTCTATAAATGGCGGCTCTGGATGGACAGTTGGATAAATGGCTCTATATTTAGGATGTATCCGGTCTATAAATGGCGGCTCTGGATGGACAGTTAGATAAATGGTTCTATATTTAGGATGTATCCGGTCTATAAATGGCGGCTCTGGATGGACAGTTGGATAAATGGCTCTATATTTAGGATGTATCCGGTCTATAAATGGCGGCTCTGGATGGACAGTTAGATAAATGGCTCTATATTTAGGATGTATCTGGTCTATAAATGGTGGCTCTGGATGGACAGTTGGATAAATGGCTCTATATGTATGTCGATCTGTGCTATATACTATGACAGACCTCAGTGATTTTGGAGAAAGTCAATGGACATGACGGGGGAGGGGGGTTACTAGATGTACATATAAAATAATATCTTAATACCTCCTCTGCAGCCGGTTCCTGCGATGTCTTCTCTCTACTTCCTCCAACTCACCTCTCAGCTTTTCACTCTTGCATCACTTCTTGTTTATACACCTACATCACTTCCTGCATGTACCTTACATCAGTTCCTGTTTTTCCTCTACATCACTTCCTGTAGGAGTCTTCCACGTGAGATCACCACCTTGTGTTAAATATAAATACTGCAGTCTCCGTTACGTTTCATCGTTGTGCTCGCTGCCTTGTGGTCTATTCCTCTGTTACGTTACCTCCATGACTACACACAGATTATACCTCACATCTAATCCAGACAAATAAAGAAATATAATGAAAAACAACAATGTGATATTTTTTTATATTAATAAAAGTGAAACTAAATAAGAATTTAGAAAACAAACTAAAACTTGAAATACCACCTAGTGGGCTCATTTTACAAAGCTTCAATACAACTATAAGGAGTTTTATTTTAGTCATGTGACTTTCATTTTCTGATCTCATTGAACTCCAATTAAAATGATAATCGGTTTTTAAATGGTGAATAAAGATCCATATCCTGGTGCGTTTTAGGTTTTTGGGTTGATCCAATTGTAATGATATATAGGTGTCATCTAGGGTGACCCTGTCCGTTGGGTCTCCTTTCAGGTACGTGATACTAGGATTTTGGAGCAATTGTCCCATTTTCCGCAGTCATTGCCTCCAGCGGGGGGATTTCTCTCCCCATTGTTCGAGGTTAGCTATTGTCAAACAAGTACACTTAGACATGCTGTATGGTGTACCACTTACTAAACTCCCCATCCATTGGTATCTCTTTCTATCGTACATTACCCAATGGGAAGGAGACTTCAGTGTACACCGGATGCTATAGACAGGATCATGTTCTTCACTCAGAAGACCTCTGTTACCACAAAATACCCATCATTATAAATGTATCTTATTATGGATACTAATAACATAACTTTCCATTCATTTATTGTTTTTTCCTGACACCACTCTGCAAGAAGTTCCACTGTTGTAATCTGGAGCCCAGTAGCTCTGCCTTACTCTTAGGCAGTTCCAAATCCCTGACCAGGCCGCTCTGTGAAATGAGATGTGGCTCAGGAGGAACATACGGTGGGCTACTGTTTGGGTTCCGCTGACATCGACGCCCCCCCGGAACAGCTGCATCCTGAAATAAAATGAAAAACAACAATGTGATAGTTTTCAAATTTAAACTAAATAATACAAAACAAACTATATGTTTACGCCGCCCCAGGAAAACAATAATTAAAATACCACCTAGGAGACTCCATTTTACAAAGCTTACAAGGAGTTTTATTTTAGTCCCGTGACTGTCATTTGGTCAAGCGAAACAAACGACAAACGCACTCAACAATTTGTCACCGGTTATACGGCGCGGTGCAGACGAAATGGGCTTTGAACAGTAGAACAGTAGAAAGGCATCATGGCACACTCACAAACCAGCATGTAAAACAACTTGTCTCACCACTAAGGACAATGACAGAGGTTTGGATACACGTCTTCTGCAGAGGATGTGAAAGCCGCACTGCCGCGCCAAGGCACCTCTTATAGTGCGGTCCTAACTCTAAACTATGAGAGTCTCCATCTTGGAGCACATGGGGGCAGAAGATATCAAATTGGGTGCAGGTTTGTCAGGAGGACGCCCCACCTCCTTAACTATCTCCGGGCCGGCCTTAGTAAAAAAACGGGCGGCCCGGAGCTCTCTCGATCTGAGCGGGCGTCTCTAGACGTCCGCTCAGACACGCCCCCTTGCGAGCGGGAAACGGCCCTCTGCACCAAATCGGTCAAGCAAAACAAACGACAAACGCACTCAACAATTTGTTACCAGTTATATGGCGCGGTGCAGACGAAATGGGCTTTGAACAGTAAAGCAGCAGAAAGGCGTCATGGCACACTCACAAACCAGCCTTTCTGCTGTTTTACTGTCATTTGGTCAAGGCACAGGCAGACGTCGCCATTGAAGCACATCCCTATAAAAGCATAACTTCAGCGCACTTTTAAAACGGCGCTTTGAAAGAAGGCTCTGAATAGATAGTGGCAAAATGTACTCCTCTCAATGACTACAAGTTACCTCTCTTCTATACCCTGCTGTGCCCCTCCCACTCTGCCTCATCTCCCTCTTCCGTCAGCATGCTGTCTCTTCCACTCCTTCTCACAGTAGTGTCCTCCATCTTTAAACTCTCACTCCTTCACCCCTCTTCTCCCCTCCCCCGCATATTCATATCACCCTCACTCCTGCCCTCTCCCTATTACTGCACTTATCAACTTCTGCTTATCATAAACCCACATGCTGGCATAGCCTCCAGAATTTTAGAGCAGATGCACTGCTGAAAATGTAGCTATCATCTTACTTCTCTCACACTTTTGCTTCTCTTGCTCTCCGGGGACATTTCCCCTAATCCTGGTCCCCCGCAATCTAGGTCTATTCAGCACACCACACACCCCTCTTCCTCTGGCAGCAGCTGCAATCCAAGTAATCTCATTCCTATATCTCCGCTCTCAAGATCCAGTCCCCCCTTTTCATGTGGCCTCTGGAATGCTCGCTCAGTCTGTAACAAGCTCACCTCCATCCATGACCTCTTTTATCTCCTACTCCTTTAACCTATTTGCTGTTACTGAAACCTGGCTTCAGGATTCTGACTCTGCCCTTTCCCATGGTGGCCTCCACTGGACTCCCTCCCCCAGATCCAATCTGGGGGAGGCACACTCTCTCATCTGCCCCCCAATATTCCAACCGCCACCCATAGGAACCTTCGCCACCTTAACCCCTCTGCAACAGACCACCTTTATGACAAATTCAAAACCCTTTTCTGCCCTGACCTTGCCACTTCTCTCTACAATAATACCCCCGGCCCCCCCCCCCCCGCAATCTAGGTCTATTCAGCACACCACGCACCCCTCTTCCTCTGGCAGCAGCCGCAATCCAAGTAATCTCGTTCCTATATCTCCGCTCTCAAGATCCAGTCCCCCCCTTTTCATGTGGCCTCTGGAATGCTCGGCTCAATCTGTCAAAAACTGAGTTTATAATTTTGACTCCTCTCCGTGTTCCCTCCCCCAACTTCCCCATCACAATCAGCAACACTACGATCAACCCTTCCCATCAAGCCAGCGTACTCGGTGTAATCCTTGCCTCTGAGCTCTCCTTTCAGCCCCACATCCAATCACTATCCAAATCTTGCCGACCTAACCTCCTGTAACATTTTCAAAAATACGCCCCTTTTTAACAAACGAAACCACAAAGCTTCTAATTCACTCACTTGTAATCTCTCACCTTGACTACTGTAACTCCCTCCTTGTTGCCCTACCACTAAGCAGGCTCCTCCCCCATTCAGTCTATCATGAATGCTGCTGCCAGACTCATCCACCTTACCAACTGTTCAGTGTCTGCCGCCCCTCTCTGCCAATCCCTGCACTGGCTCCCATCCCCCACCCTCTCTGCCAATCCCTGCACTGGCTCCCATCCCCCTCTCTGCCAATCCCTCCACTGGCTCCCAATTGCCCAACGAATGAAATTCAAAATACTGACAACAACATACAAAGCCATCTATAACTCCGCCCCCAACCTACACCACTGACCTCATCTCAAAATATCATCCAAACTGTCCTCTCCGCTCCTCTCAAGACCTCCTGCTCTCTAGCTCTCGAATTAGCTTCTCCCACGCTCGCCTCCAGGTCTTCTCCAGAGTGTCCCCCATCCTCTGGAACCACCTTTTAGACCCCATTCACACCTAGCGACATACCTTTTGCAGCGGATCCGCACGGCCGGGATAGCGCGACTTTCGGGGCGACGTTCCAGCGACGATCCAGCGACGGTAGCGCGACCTTCCCCGTCGGGCTCCATAGAAAAAAAGCAAAATCGCGCAAAATCCGCAGAAAAAAGGGTCCGGTAGAAGCGACCGCGACGAGCGACGCGCGACATGGAGTTAAGACAGCTCCATTGAATAACATAGGCCGGCGACTTCTCGCGATATCGCGGCGGAAATCGCGCGACAATTCGCTATATGTGAACGGGGCCTTAGGCAATCCTTAAAAACCCATCCCCCCGAACCTTTGCTGCCCCGTGCCTCCGCTGCCACCTCGTGCCTTCTCTGCCTGGGCCCGTTCCTCCTCATCCGTGCTCCGTTTTGCCTTTACCCCGCCCCATTTTGCCTCCGCCCCCTCCTCCCCCGTGCCTCTGCTGCTGCCCTGTTCCTCCACTGCATCTAGGCGGCGGGAGCCACACTCAGCTTGCTATTGGATATTTTAAAATGCACTAGCCCAATAGCAAGCTGGCTATTGCACCCGCCCACTTCTTGCTGTCAATCAGCAGAGGAGGACCCGATGGAGAACTTTCTTCTTCAGGTGCCTCCTCTGCTGATTGACAGCAGGCAGTGGGTGGTTTGCGATAGCCATCCTGCTATTGAAATATCCAATAGCAGGCTTGCCATTGCTTCCAGCAATAAAGTAAAAAAATTTTATAAAAGGGAAATAAACTAAAATTTAAAATAGAAACAAAATTTTGGGGTGTTATTTTAAATCCGTTTGGTTCATTTATTACATTGGCTTAGAGTTTTATCATTCACATTATTTTAAATCCATGAAACATATTCAAATGTTTAAAATATTGGGAAAAAAGTAATTTTCAGTTTCGGCCTGAGGGAGGTGCGTTGCGCCGCCATTTTATTGCAACGGATCCCAAATGCACCTCCCGTCCGCAGTGTGATCGCCCGC
>NW_017309731.1:12182-49155 GCF_000935625.1 Nanorana parkeri | reverse complement strand
ATAAAAGATGGGGTCACGTCGGGTAAATAGACACCAAACAGTGCTGCAGTGGTCTTAGGTCCGTTAGTCATCACGTCCTTTACACTGTGTATAGGATATGAGGACTCTGAGGGACATACTATCACTGCAGCGAAGGAGAAGACAGGCTGGAGGGAGTGAGGTCAAAGCTGGCCAGCTCTGAGGACCAGATAAGTTTATATTTATTTTCCTCCCCATACCAAAATGAATGCTTAACTCTTGGAGTGCAGGGTTAGCCCCACTACAAGGGTTACGCTTAATTGTTCCTGGGATTCTGCTTTAAGAAAACCCTTTTTGCAGATTCCTACCTCAGCAACCTCAAATTCATATTAGAAAGCTAGAATACATTTTGTCTTCTGTCTCTTTAATGTGTGAATTACTTTTAGGCCCATTTAACACACTACTTACCTTTTCCTATGGAGTTCCTTCTTTGCTTTCCAGACCAGTAAGATGTTGCTTACTTGATGATCATTCACTAGTGAATGGGATTCAACAAGGTTCTGGGGCAGTGAGGGAGCAATTTATATTAAGGTAAATGGAAGCCTCTTCTGCAATTTAGCAATGTTGGATGTGACCAAAAATGTTTTTGTATGGGTTGGTTGTAATTTCCCTTGCAGATAAGCGAATCCCTTTGGGAAAAGCAGTGAGACACAAGCAAGGTGATTACTGGAAGAGTTGTGCAGAGTTATATACATTATATCATTATACATTATAATATATACATTTTATATTATATCATTTTTGAAAGTGGAATTTTCTTTAAATAACTACTGACTTGAAGTGCCAAAGATGGTATGAGATATCTAAAAGAGTGTGATCCAACCTAAATGAATGAAGAGAAACCATTTTTATTAAGCCTTTATCCATCTCTACATATTCCTTCATACAGTGCATGATATTATGCTAGCTCATTGTGTTATTTTGTTTTAAAAGATTTATGAAAATGATAAATATGATTTTAGTTACTGCTAACCAAATGGATTTGAAATATTGACAGCACTCAATTGTGATATACAGTAATTGTTTCTTTAAAGTGGTGTTATTTCCCTAGTAACCAGCTTACCAACAAGCAAGAGGTAGCTGCAACATCTGTCAGGTTTCTGAAAAAAAAGAGTAAAAACAGACAGCAGTTGGCCTTATCTTCTTTCACTACATCTGACTGTCACTCGTGTTCATCAACACTGGCAACAATAATTCCTCAAAATGTATTAGCCTGCTCAGTTCTTAATAATGTCATTATCTGCACACCAATTAATTCATAACTTACTAATAGGCATTACAAATCCAATCAGAGCACATCTGATATCCTGCTAAACTGTCACTATTTAACCAGTTTAGAAATTCTGATTTTCTTATTTCTAATAGGCTGGTAGAAAGAAGGAAGGAATAAATAAAAAAAGAGAAGAAGGAAGGAAGAAGAGAGGAAAAGAAGAAAGTAATGATAGGAGGAAGGTGGGATGGAGGAAGGAAGCAATGAAGGAAGAAAGGCAGAGAGTATGGCAGGAATGATGGAAGAGAAGTAAAGAAAGAAGGGGAAAGGAAGAAAGTGGGAGGAAGCAGGATGAAAAAAAAGATGGAAGGTAGGACAGAATGAAGAAAGCCGAGCAGTACAATTTCCCCTACTTACAAATAATATTATAATAGTATTATTTTAATTCGTTTTGGGACTACTTCTCTATATATTTAAATTTCATTCATTTCCTTCATGTTATTTGTTACTATGTACCGTTATTGTACCCTTAGTACCATTATTGCTTGATTGAGGACCTTTTTATTGCTTTGAGTGCCCTGAAGTTTTTATTTATTGTAACTCTACTGTCTCCCTTTATTTTGTAAAGTGCTATGCAAACTGTTGTATATAAATCCTGAATAATATTAATAATATTATTAATAATAAATAATAATAAATGAAAAATAAATAAATAAATAGGTAAACAAGAATAACTAACTACCTTGGCATAGAAATGATAGATCTGAGTCATAGCAAGTCAGAAAATTGGCATTGTCAAGTAGCCAGTATCTAGAATTGATTGTTTCTAAAGCATATGGAATTAATACATTACATAATATGGGCCGTGCAAAAAGCTTAAAGGAGAACTATGGGGTTAAGGCTTTTCCCCATAGTTCTCCTTAGGGTAACGGGAGGACACAAACTAGCGTCCTTCTCTCACCCTAGGCTCAGATGCCACAGTATACCGCAAGCTACTGCTCGCGGTATACTGAGACGCCGCAGCTGAAGCGGATCCCGACAATTATGTCTGGATCCGCCCAGCTGCCGGAGTGACAGCTGGCTCGGCCTATCTATCTATCCACCAGTGAGCACTGGCGGATCGGAGCTGGGAGGGGGGAATCCAGCCCCTCCCCTGTCACAGCAGAGGGCTGTGACAGGATCGAGAGGTGAGCGAACGCCGGTATGTGTTTGCTCACCTCCCGATATACTGAGCCGACTTGTGACAGTCTCATTGTCACAGGTCAGCTAGAACTATGAGGTGAGTGAAAAGCACTCACCTCATAGTTCTCTTTTAAAGAGCACAACATGGCTGTCGCATAGAATACAAACATTGCAGATTTTAGTCTCCATCCTGCACTGTAATTTATACACCACCAAAAGTAACTGTGTTCATTAAAGGGAGCCAGTTGTCGCAGTAAAGTCTCCTCTAAAAGAAGGAATGAGAAATCCCTGCCTTTTATAACATAACCTCCAAATTAATTTAAAGTCCAATTTAATCCATAATTTAAATCAGCTAAATAAATTCCAGGGGTATCACTACAAAATGTGTGCAATGTCTTTCAGTTTGTCTTCTTCTTAAAGCAGTCGCAGACTGAGAAGAAAAACCTGTGTCCTGCCAGAAGCTGCAAAGAAGGACACTTGCTCTCTGTATGAAAGCACTGATCTCTCTGCAGAAGTCTGACACTGCTTACTTGATAGTGACATAGGTAAATGACTGATTATCGCAAAAGCCTAACTTGGGGTTATAACTTAATGCTGCTTGGGGAGGATACTTCCGTCTGCCAGGAGGTATATTCAAATTATCATTACATGGGGCTGGTATTATTAATAGCTGTTATATTCAAATTATTTTTTACATAGGGAAATGTAATTGTTGCTATGAAAACCTACTGATTCAATTAGTATTACTGTTACTAACTGCTGCCTTTGTATTATCAAGAATTCTGCCTAGGTGGGCATTAAAATCATTGCTGCATGATATGGGGTTGTAATCAATTGATGCCATTGGAAACCTATAATAGGAGGGGGTATTGTTATAATGAAATGATATCTGAGGAAGGATGGGTTTGCTATTATTAAGCACTGTCTTGTAGTGGGAGAGTTGTTGTAATATTATTGAACTATTGGGGAGGTTATGTTATACTATGCTACAGAAAGGGGTATATTTGATAGCTGGGGGATATTATTTTTAATAGTCGTTGGAACAATATGTTTATGAACAAGAGCTATAATACTTAAAAAAATATAACTGTTCCTGGGGGTTATATTTTTATGTTGTAATGTTGTATGTGGTAAGGGGATATGGCATAGTGCAGCTTTTTTTAGAGATGTTATAATTCTGAAAGTGAAAATAGAAATTCTTTATCAATACATTGATTGTAAAATGTAAAGGGTGAAAGGTATTTCTTTATTTACAGTATATCTGGAGCCCAAAAAATATTTTTAGTGTTAAATAGAACAGGGAATTGATAATAATCTTTTTTGTGTCCCAAAATTTCCATGAAATTTCAGTCCTGTAAATATAAAAGAAAGTGAAAGGATTGCTTACTAAAGAAAAGGAAATCCCCTGTTATTGTCACTGGAACAAGGGTCTCATCGGAATATGAGCAATGGTACCCAGAACAAATAGAGTGTATGAATCTTCCTGTAGGGGGCATAGACAGCAATACAAACCTGACTTCTAACTTCCTTACTCAAATATTTCCAATCCTACTGTAAAACTAGAAAAAATAGATCTAAATGCACTTTAACCGTAGCTCCTAAAACACTCTGGGGGTTATTCCCAAAGCTGCCGAAGGATCCAGCCATAGTTTCGGCTGATCCTTCGACTAGTTTTGGCCCCAGGACCCCTTCGGTTCAGGGCTGCTGTACGGGCTATTCACTATAGCCTGTACAGCTCTCGTAGTTAGGCAAGGGGCTCAGTCGAGCCAAAGGCATATGCTTCGGCTCGACTGAGCCCAGGGGAAATTGGAAGCCGGCCGACAGCCTGCTACTGACAGCTGGGCGGAGCCAGCCGTCATGTCACGGCTGGCTCCGGCCACTTGCAGATTCAGATCAGCTTTCCTGGTTACCAGTTAACCAGGGACGCCGTTCTGACATTACAATGCGGCTCCGCGGGGTTCTGTGTGTAATGACAGATGGGCGTCCCTGGTAACCAGGGATGCCCATCTGTCATTACACACTGAGAACCTGGCGGGACCGCTGTGATATCACAGCGGCCCCACCTGGTTCTCAGAGTGTAATGACAGATGGGCATCCCTGGTTACCACAGCGGCCCAGCCTGGTTCTCAGAGTGTAATGACAGATGGGCATCCCTGGTTACCAGGTAACCAAGGACACCCATCTGTCATTACAATGAGAGCTTGGCAAAGCCGGCTTTCATATCCCCATCGACTCCGACAAACTCTCATTGTAATGATAGCTGGTCCCGGCCAATAGAAAACAGTTGGGCGGAGCTAGCTGTCACTGCTAGCTGCGCCCAATCGTTTTCTATTGTTTTTTTTACCTTTTTGACAGTTTTTCTATTCTGTTTGGTACCACCAGAGGTACCGAGCAGAATAGCCGAGCCGAATGTCGCTCAGTGGCATTTGGCTATTCACTCACTGCTGTTCGACATCTATGAGAACAGGCCGAACAGCAGTGAGTAGCCTGCCGGAGGTTCGGTTCAGCTGATCCAGATGTTGGATCGGCTGATTTCAACTCCTTCTGCACTTCCCAACCCCAAGCCACCCGATGTACGTCTGATTTCAGCCAATATACGGCTGAAATCAGCCGTACAAGCCTGAAGTGAATAGCCGAACAGTGTTCGGCTCACTTCACTTTGGGTCGGTTATTCACTCGGCTGCCTACGGCAGCTTTGTGTATAACCCCCTCTAACATTTTGGCTTTAAGGCACTTGTGAAGGTAAATGTTCAAGAGAAAGAAAATAACTTTATAATGAAAATCACTGGTGCAGGAATTCCAGCATATATCATGGCTGGCAACAAAACCACTGGGGTCTGTTTTTAGGATCTGTTCACACCAAATGCTTTCGGGCTGTGCTGGCCTTTTTTCCAGTGCAGCCTAAAAGCAGGACACATCAATTTACCTTGTCACAGATGGGCACAGTTGAAACCACGTACAACCACATCGCACCGTGGTGTGCCCATACAACTTAATTAAATGTCACTTGTAACACCCAAAAAAAATTAGTGTGTGATGGGGCTCAATCGAGAGCATCAGCACTGTCCGGGGACATGCAGACCAGTAGCCATGCAGTTGAGCGTGGCTGTGAGCAAGCCCAAAAGCAGGAAGACATTTCTAAATGTGAGATGATACAGGTAGCTGATTAAATTGTGAGCAGCTCATTTTTACAAATGCAATTGTGAAGAGTCTCTATTTCACCACCTCTGCTTACGTACTAGAGAACCTAGTTGCAGCACTGCTTGAAAGTATATTGGTTACATTTTAATACTGTTATTGCCTTTACCAAATTGTCCAAATTAAATAATTTTTTACTAATTTATGAAAAAAAATCTCTTCAGCTTCTGTTAGAGCTGTCCATAATATAAAACGCTACTTTAAGGTCATAACGGCAAGGTAGATTAATGTGGCCAGACATTTAGTTAAGAAGTGCACTTTTCCTATATTTGTTGAAATAATGATTTATGGGCAGCCTTCTTGCACATGCAAGAAAAGTATTTGATTGTGCTATAAAATGTTTTATTGCAAATGAGAAAAAAAGCCCTTGGCCATGGAAATGACAAAGTAGTATGGCAGTAAATGAGTTAAATGTTCTTTCATTTGAAATTGCTCCTAGAAAATGCATAGAGTAGATTCTGTGTTCAAAAATATATTTTTCTAGTTTTCTAAATTCTCTATAAGGTGAATTGGATCATGTAAAAATATTAAACCTATATTTCACAGGCAAAATATAACTAATATACTTTCTAGATTGACAACTTTATGAAAGGTTTGTTTTTTCAGTTACCTGTCTGTTATGCTGACCTTCTGGCATACATGCTGACCTGGATCAAGTATGGCGATCAGGAGAGCCAGAAGAATTTAAGAAATCCTTAAATCCTGTATACCTTTTCAGTCAGGGAATTGAAGTATTGAAGCAAAAGGGTCAGCATTGCAGCCAGCCAAATTGCAAGTTCTAAAAGTGCAGTTGTAGCTTACATGTTTATCTTACGAGATAATAATTTTATTACTCATAACATGGACAAATATGTATATATTGTTTATCATTTCATGTAAATGTTTTATTCTGAGATGATGGGTTTCCAACTTTGTGAGCAAGGACACTACTAGCAGAACGACTGGCTCATTTAGGTATGGTTACAAAGCAGGAGAAGGCAGAAAACAAATGGGTGTGGGTGCACAGCTAATCACTAACTAAATATATTATTTAAAGTATATATAAACCCAATTAGTAAAATATCATATAATCTTTAACATGATAATAATATGTCAAAATATGCAGGCTGGGAGCCATACCCAGCCTGCTATTGGATATTGTAAAATGCAATAGCCAATAGCAAGCTGGCTATTGCACCAGCCCACTGCCTGCTGTCAGTCAGCATGGGGGAACCTGAAATTTCTCCTTCAGGCCCCTACTCTGCTGAGCCCTAATTGGGCAAAGTCTTGCACCTGACCTGTGGTCAGGTGCAAGACTTTTACAAATCAGAGCTTCAGTGGGCATTTTGCATTAAGGAATGTCCGTGGTCGAACGAACCGCGAAACATCCCATAAAGTTTGGCGAGCGCTCAAACTGCTGATGTTCGATTCGAACTGTTTGCACTTTTGAATACTGTTAATTTCATTAAAGTTCTGTACTGTTGATAAGGCAGCCATTTGTGTCTAATCTAACTAGTAATTGCAGAGCCATAGACAGCATCCTATATATGAGAACCCAGCTGTTGCAAGGTATGATATCGGCTGGTAAGAATTTGCATAATATCTATTTTTTCTTTTTTATGGATTTATTGTGAATTTACTTGCCAAGGCATATTTCTAAAACCTTTTCTCTTATAATGAACGTATCAGTAGAGCAGACAAAAATGTAAAAACATTTAAACAAAATGTTTAGAAATGCTTCATTATTCACTTAAAGCAAATATGGCATGAAAGTTGAAGACCTATCCTGTATCCCTTCACTGCCCATGTTAAGATGCTCATCGCAATGAAAAAAAAAGACATTTAAAGAAAACAGTGCAGGATCACATTTAGGGTTTGAGATTTCCAAGGATCACATGGGAAGGCCCTGTGGCATCACCTTAGCCTGTGAGCATGGCGGAAGCTGTAGTTTATAGTATGTATTATTATTTAAATTCTTCTTACAATGTTGGGAAAGCTCACAGTGTTATGCACTGGCTTGCTTTTCTCTCCCTTTCATCTTCAGTCCTGAAGCAATCCACTCTCCCTGGCAACATTCCTTGGGTGCACGATGCCCCTTGTACCTCATACTACAACATTTGCGGACACAGAGGTCATTACAGTTGGCACTTCATGCACAGCAAGCATAAAATAACAGCACACACAGGATACCCCCAATTCTCCAACAAGGCTGCATGATGCCCAGTGCCCCACCAGCATCATGTAAGTAGTCCTTTTAATATACACCTTTTATCCAATTAGTCATGCGAATGCGCTCTTGTTGTTTGTATTGCTTGTAGTTTGTTGCACAGGTACTCTCCACCTGTTTTCTTCAGAGCTGTATACCAACCAATTCATTCATCTATACTGTCCACACCACCCTTTCTCATTTTGAGAGAGCTGAACAATTTTTTGTTTTTTCACATTAATTTTAACCATACAATAGAAACACTTAAAGAGGATTTTAGTGGGTTTTTTTGCAGTCGTGGGTTACAATAAACCATCACTGTCAGTAGAATATAAACCCAAAATCAATCCACCCCCAAATTCAACAACAAACAAGTGGTACATATTCAATCCAGCAAGAAAATTACGATATACAAACACCATCCAGAAATGAAAATGTGTCAAAAGGGACACATATTTTGTACGCAAGTAAATCTGAAAATTTTAAATAAAGTAATAGGAACAGCAAAATACAAATATTCTAGAAATGACATCCATGGGTGGAATCAGAAGTAATAAAGGTGAAATTACTTTATTCCATTGAGTGTCATAGCCATATTGCCAAGTATTTACATTCTTCATCACCTTTTCAAGTGAATTTTCCCTTAGCTTACAGAATGAGGTTAAGCTCTCCTGACTTCCATCTCTTCTGCTTCCAGGCTCTGCTGACTAAGGCAAGGGGCACAAAGAATAAAACATATTATGAAACATTGCTGGTCCTGCATTGCATGTGATGACATCAGAGTGTCTGCACCCAAAAGAGCAGTGAAGGGAATGGTTGTTCAGCTTGAAGGAGCAGGGAACCGGTAAGTTCAATCTTGATATATTTATGCCTTCAGGTTGTTCAGATTAACCCAATGGTGTTGATATACTTAAGGCAGATAGGTTGTTTTGCAAGGTAATTTCTGCCTAGGTTAGTGAATGTGGGGAAAATGCAGTCTGCAAAGGATACCCAATCATGTGCAAGGAGAAATAAAACTGTATTTTTACTTGTACATGATTGTATGATGGAAGTCAGCAGAGTTACACCTCCGCAGTACAATTGTTCCCCTTAAGATAGCTCAGTACAATTTTTACTAGCATTGGGATCAACCTATATAATCCCCCCTCTATGTACATACTGTGTATCTGAAAATGTTGGGTATTTTTAAAGAACATTTATTGCTGAGCAATATCCAATTATTATAAGAATAGGTTGGAGATTATTTGTTTCTCCTATAAACTATATATGTGGGCTATATCTGGTATGGAATTAATTATTTATCTTATATTTGAAATTATTAATCACTTACTCAGTCAGTACTATTACAATTCACTATACCTATTCCTAATTGTTGAGTTTATTCCTAGAAAATGTAATAAAATATAAACATGTAATTACTGTCTGGATAATAAACAGCAATTTTATGACAAAATATGAAATACATTTTAAGTACAGATGCATCTGCGGAAGGCAACACAGTCTCATATTATATTAACAATATTATATAACTGATGGTATAAATCTCTTTTTATGATTCTTGATCATCATTAAATTGTGATTGTGATTTTATGACTGTGTTATCTAATTTATATACTCTAAATCAAATTGTTTTATAAAAATCCTCAATAAAAATGTATAAACTAATATTTTAAACTTGTCAGAACTGAGAAAACAATGTTTACAGTTTGAAAAAGCTGACAATAGTTATAATACTGTATAGCACTGTATAAAACCACAGTAAAACCACTGTAATAATGTATAAAACACAACAAAATTCAAATGAAAACTTAGTATTGAACATTAATGTGATGCTACATGTTGCTCAGTGCTACATTGCATGACCATTAGTAAGGTGGAATGGCGTGTCATTCAGGATAAATCACACCACATCACACCAAAGCGCGTAACACACATTTACATGCATTGCAATGTGTGCGTTAATGCAGAGTGATGGTGTAAACACGCCCTTATAGTTGCCCTTAATCATAAGTTTAGTAGGTGAGTGTAAGGGCATTGCGTGCAGCACTCATGACACTCTCTCTTTGGTAATAATAATCAACTCTCATAGCACTCTCTAAGGGAATGAAAAGATTTCACATTACTGTGCATTGTAAAGATATCATAACCTTCTCTAGCTTTGTCTTTCCAAACACAAGAGATGAGATATACATGATTTTCCTTTAGACTGTTCTCTGCATTAAATTTTGTTGACACCCATACACAATTTAACAGTCTCATATAAGCCACAAAGCATACTGGATTTAGTTTACTAAGCTGTAACAATCCTTATTTACCATGACATACATTGTTTTCATTAATGGGAGCAAAGGAGAGCTGAAACTGACAATTACATTAACTGAAATTAATAGGTAATCATAGAAAATAATGGCTATGGAAGATAACATATGCATTACAGCTTAGTGAATAGAGCATTTTGTGTTAACTCATGCTTTTGTATTTAAAAGGATACTTATGCTTTGGTGCAGGTATTCTTAAGTTACCTCCCTCCCCAGCATCTTTCCAAAACTCTCAACCACGTTCCTGATAAATCTACGATGTGCAGCCTATATGGAGCCACACAGTGTGCGAATTCATCAGGCTGGTCCTACAACTTTTCTGTGTGTGTGTAAAAATCCCTATGTAGAGGCCTATGTATCACGTGTTGCAGCATAGCTTCTCAATAGGAATTAATAAAATTTTGCTGTGCGCACAAAAAAAAAGTAAGGGTTGAGTTTCCCCTTGCAACTGTGTGGCTCCCCATTAGCTCCACACCTCACATTTGGCAGGATCATGGACAGGTGAGTATTACACTTTAGGAGGGTACTGGTGAGGGTACTTAAAAGATTGCTATAAAAGATTGCTATACAAATAATTATTCTTTAAAATTAAAGATATAACCCCAGTATACTTTTCTTAAATATTGTACATTCAAATACATTGAAATTGTTATCAATGTAGAAACAAAGTGCTGTGGATACATCCCCTTTCATCCTGCTTTACAATATTATGTCTGCCACTAATTGACACATAACCTTTCCATTAAATTTGAGAAAGTCATAGAGCTATATTGGTTTTGCAAGTTTTCACAGAGAAGACAGCAAGTTAATTCTTCACATAGTGAACACTAACATTTAAAATACCTTTGCTTGTCCCTGGCGTTTCATTTTAATCTTGATTTTGGTGCATGAGATAAGACACTATGGTATGTTCAGTGCTTAAAAGGAAAATGTCAAAGAAATAAATGATATTGAAACATTTTGAATGAAGAAATATTTAATTTAGTTTTATTTAAAATTATAATGGGACTTTTAGTTAAAGTGAACCTGACTCAAATGTTTATAAGGTAACAACAGTGCTAAATTGCAAACATCTTGTGCTGCCTGCAAGCATCTATGTTATTCTTCATGCCCTATTTTGCAATCCTAGGCCCAGATCATACATGAGACCTTGACTTCTGCACAAACTGAGATTAATCCCCATTCCCTCATAAAGCTAAGCTTCCCTCTGCCATTAAACTGTCAAACGACACATGGTAAGCATGGGGGTTTGGCTTAACATGGGGATGGGGCTTTATCTCAATTGGATCCAGAGGGGCAATGAATTCCTCTGCATTCCCCTTTAGGTCTGGCAGGAATGTTAGGAGGGACCCTATTTAAAAACAACTGCTGTAACAGAATCAGGTGCAAGACTTTGCCCAATCAGGGCATGGTACTCTGTAAGAGCCATGATTGGGCAAAGTCATGATGGTGTAATAAAGACTTGTCAAAAACTTGTCTTCTGTGGTTTTTTTTTTCAAATAAAGGATTTTTTCAAAAGTGTGGCCTCTTTTTTATAATTTGATTTAACCCTTTAGTGAATGGGGAGGGGTACAAGTACCCCTTTATCATTCACAAGGGGGAGCTGCATCTGGGTGCCCCTTTATTAAAGGGGTATCCTGATGTGAATAAGCCCCCTGCCTCACCCCCACAACCAACGCCCCAGGGCTTGTGGGGAAGAGGCCCTTGTCCCCATTGTCACGGGGACAAGGTGCTTTTCCAGGGGCAACCCTGGAAAAGCACCCTCCCAGTGCCGAGGGCATGTGGTCTGGTATGGCAGGGAGGGTGGACGTCTTTTTTTCCCCCATTTTTGGGGGTGGGGTTCCTCCTTAAAATTCCTACCAGACTTAAGGGCCTGGTATGACTTTGAGGGGGAACACCACATTTTTTTCTTTTTTTAAAAATGGGGTCCCTCCTAACATTCCTACCAGACCTAAAGGATCTGGTATTGTTTGGGAGGGGGAACCGCACACTTTTGTTTTTCTTTTTAAATGTCATTTTTTTCTTTACAAATTTTATTTTTGCTGCAGCAGGTTCTATACATTGTAGAGATGTGCCACTTTACAGGCAGTTTAAGGGGACCCCCAGGCACAATTTTTAAAGGAATTTTTCGTTTTTATTGTTTCCCTTTAAGTAATGTTAAAATCACTGCCTTTTAAAACGGTATTTTTAAAAAGTTTTTTTTATTGATACATGTCCTCCAGGGCAGTACCAGAATCCCCATACCCTTTTTATGGCCAATAATTTGCATATAAGCCTTCAAAATGGGGACAATTGATTTTCAAAGTTCTAAAATTCGAATTTGAACCAAACACGGGGGTGTTTGGCCCATCACTAATCTTTGGCTGAAAAGGAATAGATCTGTGCAGTCATCTGTAAACTGCTTACAAAATATCACATATTTCCTATTTGTGCTATATTATTTATTAAATCTCTACAGCCTTTAGAACAACCTTTAATAATGCAAACATTTATTTAAGAGGATCTGTCACTTTTATTGTTGCGTAAACCCCTGCATACCAAAACTGTAAAATTTGGTCTGGTTATGAAGGATTTGATTACCCTGGGTTTTGAAAAGGTTATACAGCATAATTCCATTATATATTTATTTGATACTAATTTGTGATCCCAGATAATTTGAGTGCCAGCCATGTGTGAGTTTACCAACAAGTGAAGCAAAGTCTAAAAACTCTTGTGAAAAGATCTAAGGTCTTTAAAAATTCTGCCTACAGTTTCTTTTTGATTCACAAGGATCTGACTATCCACCTAAAGCTCATGTACAAAATTTAAAGACTGAATTTATAAGGAATGCATTTAAATTAACAATTTAACAGAGGACCGGCTAAAGCCTAACAGAAAAAAAAACAGTTTCCCATTTGCAAAATATGCCAATACCATATGATAATGGAATTGACCTAGATAGTACTTAATAGTAAATGCAAAAGAACATACTCAATTTCTTTTGTACCCACTTTTAATTGCTATCCACAAAGGTCAATTCTATCAACTGGAGGCATTGACAGTGTATATATCTAACTTCTTTGCCTGAGCACATAATGTATTTTTCTAAACATGCGGCATTGATATTTTATTGAGCTAAAACAAATGGTAATAGGCTTGGAACATGGAATTCACAATGTAAGATAACATCTACTTTGCAGCAAGACGGCTGCTTAAATCTTTTCTGTTTGTAAATGTATAAACATATATCAGGCAAATGTAAAAGGAACACAATGCCCTATTTATTTATGTAAAAATTAATTCTATGTTTATGTAAAATTGATTTAACCCCTCTCTGTCCACAATCTGTATAATAACATTCCTCAACATGATGTCCATTGCAAACTGAATGTTAATTTATGTTTCTTTTTGGAACTAAAACCACTCAGCACTGTTGGTCTCTGACTATTGATGGGCAACTTTTCTGATTGGCTCCCAATCAAGTGACCATTATGACAAACCCTCCGGCTCAGTTGCATCGTGACTGGCCCAAGGCAAGGCACATTGACAGCAGGCTGGGACTGTAATAGTCAAGACAAGAAAATAGAATAATTTAACCACTTCAGCTCTAATATCTGCATACACCTTATGGATCAGAATAATTTTTACATTTCTGCTATGAACCTATTAATTTGGTGATAACTTTGTTATAACCTAAATAACAAAGTAATGCATTTTTGAGAGATGAAGCAAGGATTTGTTTTGGAAATATTCTCTGGCATTTTTTTAAATTATCTAAACAATTTATGGACAAAAACATATAATAAATTGAATTTTTTTGACCATTGTTTGTTTAAAAAAAAGCTACTATGTTACTGTGGGCATTTTATTGTATAACTTGTCCTATTTATAATAACAATAAAATGACAATTACATTTCTGTTACAAAGCATGGCAAAGTTATTTACAAATAAAACAGGCCTTTTCTTACAATTTTTAGCTATTTTTTAAATGTGACACTGAAAAATTGAACAAACAAACAAAACATATAAACGTGAAATAGTTTAAATATTGATGGTAAAAAAATAAAGAAAACAAATGCTGAAAAAGAATTGCTAAGGGGAGAAGTGGAAGTAGACATAAAAGAAATATGGCTCATTAGGGTTAACTATGGGTTAAATAGGGGCTATTTTATTTTTTAACTTTTATTTATTTTCTTGTCTCGTAGGGTTGCTCTAAAATATATAACATGCAGCTCAAAAGTTACCACTTTGATCTTCATATCAATGAAGCAAAGTAAATACAGTGTAACAATATCATTGTTACATTTTATTTACCAAAGACACTTGAAGACACGATCTGGCTGAAAAATGATGATGGGGCAAAGAGCAGGGTATAAGAGATATGCACAAGGAACTTTATTGAAGTTTATTTAGTATCTTACAGTCCAAACGTAACTGAACACAATATCAAAATTAGGTAGCCATGCAAAGAAGTTATAAAGTTCTGATAAAGTTAGGCAAAACATACCAACATTTACCTTTTTGTAGATATTATTATTAGCTAAAACACAAATATGTTGCCCTTTTTACCTGTGCTTTGAGATATGCCATCAAGTCTACTTAAAAGCTCATGTACACAACTATACATTTTAAAATCCACCCCTGCATCCTCCCACTCCTCCCCACACCCCTTCCCATACATACATTTTAAAAATTCCCCATATATACACCTTAAATTTAGCAGTCTTCTGGATGAACACACAACATACCTGGGTCCTTTATTCTGCACTTGTAAAAGCAGTAGGGAGCAAAGATGGCGACACCCCCAAAGAGTGTGTCCATAACAGCCTGCTCTCACAGGAAGTGGGTTGAATAAGACTGCCCATAATTTACTCACAAGAGGACTAGCATACAATGATGAAGCAGCATCAGAGAGAAGTATTGCATTGTTAGCTGAATTTTTCTATTTTTAAAACTTATGGGCTTGGTAATCTTTTTTTAAACTGGAGTTCTGATTTACCTATAAGTATTTTGGCTATTTTAGATTTAACTTTACTGTACCTTTCTGGCAGTTTGCTACAATAATAATGGAAGATTCTGCAATTTGGTGCCCCTTTTATACCTATACCCTAAACAGCTGTTGTGAAAACCACTTATAAAAATGATAATTTAAAAAAAATATTCAGAAAAAAACACAGCGCTAGTAAACAGGCCACTTATGTTTGACCGGGAAACTGTGTGGTATTTATTTAAAAAGACACCGTTGGAACTTTTTTCACTGGAGACACAATTATTTTTCGGGACAGAGAAATTGCCATTATTTTCATAGAAATTTGCTACAGTCTGTCCCAATAATCTGTTCTCAAAAAAACCTCTGTCCTAAAAATCAGTAAATATGAGAAATTTAAGTTTTAACTTGAACTTTCGAACATGGAAACTTTTGAACATGGAACATTTCGAACATTCTAACTCGAACTTAGAACTCAATGAAAATTTATGGGACCAGAACTCGGAAAAATCAAATGTCCCCATTTTGAAGCCTTATATGCAAGTTATTGGCCATGAAAAGGGTATGGTGATTCAGGTACTGCCCTGGGGGACATGCATAAATACAAAAAACACTTTTTAAAAATACAATTTTTAACTGCTTGAAGACCAGGTGTTTAGACCCCCTTCCTGGCCAGGCCATTTTTCAGTATTCAGCACTGCGGTACTTTGACTGACATTTATTCTGTCATGCAACACTGTACTGAAATTAATTTTATACCATTCTTTGGGGACACATAGAGCTTTCTTTTGGTGGTATTTATTCACCACTGGGGTTTTTATTTTTTACTATAATTAGGAAAAATTACTGAACATTTTGAAAAAAAAAAGTTTTTTTTTTTACATTATGTTAGGAAACATTTATTATTACCCAGTTTTTTGGTAAAATATAAAAGTCAGGGTCACGTCGGGTAAATAGACACCAAACATGTCAAGCTTTAAAATTGTGTGCACCCGCGAAATCGCAGAAAACAACCATACCCAAAATTGGCCATAGGCGACACTTTAAAAGCTTTTACCGCTCATCAGTTTAGTGTTATTAGTGATTGATGGCCCCAGAATTATTGCTCTCACTCTGATGTTCGCGGCGATATGGAACATGTGTGGCGTAATGGGCGCAATCGTCTTTTTTGCATGTATGCGCCCCCGACACATGTTTGCATGCGTGTATGTATGGGTGGGGATTTATGTGTAACTTTAAATTTTTTGGCGGGGACTTACATTTTTTTCCCTGTTTTTTTCCCCACTAAACTTTACTGCTATCACATAGGGGGCTAATAAAACCCCCCTAGGTGATAGCAAAATATGTGACAGGTCCTCTTTATGGAGACATCAGGGGGTCTCCAAGACCCCTAATGTCACCTAGGACCCCCAAAAGAAGCTGATGAAGCACAGATCTGCTCCATCAGCTTCTTTCCAGCTTCTGAAGCTGGAGAGTGACACAAGAATGCCGAAGTGATGTAATATACAGCACTTACGCATTCTTGCAGAGGAGAGGGGACCGGAGGGAGCTCGTGTAACAATCTCCCTCTGATCCCCTATCAGAGAGCCTCCATGCTGGTCTCGGGCTTGCAACGGGCACAGTTGAGCCCGGGACCAGCGTTACACCGGGAGGGGGGAGCCGCGGAGGGCGCACATACTGGCACCTCATACAAGCGATTTAAAAACGCCCGCTCAGATCCAGTGAGCATTACATTTCTTGTAACATTTATCTCTGTATTGTTCTAGCCCGGGTTTTTCATTCTGTACGTGGTTCTCAGCATCCAGTCAGTCACAGGCTGCAGATCCTGCAGCCAATTTCCTCTTAACTTCTCCTCTAAAAGCTAGTCATCTGGTGCTTAGCAATCAAGCAATATGTAAGAACATTAGCTGCTATACCCCCATGTCTCTTTAAGTTTGCATCTTGCTTCCACAAGATCCCTGTGACCTGATGTTGATACCAGTATTGTTGTTCCTGGTCAGTGGCGGAACTACCGCCATAGCAACCCACGCGGCCGCTAGGGGGCCCGAGCCGAGGGGGGCCCGGTGAGGACGAGAAAACTTGTACAAATAGTTCTGCCGTCTTCCGACCCATCACTTGTTTTTATTTTTTACTATAATTAGGAAAAATTACTGAACATTTTGAAAAAAAAAAGTTTTTTTTTTTACATTATGTTAGGAAACATTTATTATTACCCAGTTTTTTGGTAAAATATAAAAGTCAGGGTCACGTCGGGTAAATAGACACCAAACATGTCAAGCTTTAAAATTGTGTGCACCCGCGAAATCGCAGAAAACAACCATACCCAAAATTGGCCATAGGCGACACTTTAAAAGCTTTTACCGCTCATCAGTTTAGTGTTATTAGTGATTGATGGCCCCAGAATTATTGCTCTCACTCTGATGTTCGCGGCGATATGGAACATGTGTGGCGTAATGGGCGCAATCGTCTTTTTTGCATGTATGCGCCCCCGACACATGTTTGCATGCGTGTATGTATGGGTGGGGATTTATGTGTAACTTTAAATTTTTTGGGGGGGACTTACATTTTTTTCCCTGTTTTTTTCCCCACTAAACTTTACTGCTATCACATAGGGGGCTAATAAAACCCCCCTAGGTGATAGCAAAATATGTGACAGGTCCTCTTTATGGAGACATCAGGGGGTCTCCAAGACCCCTAATGTCACCTAGGACCCCCAAAAGAAGCTGATGAAGCAGAGATCTGCTCCATCAGCTTCTTTCCAGCTTCTGAAGCTGGAGAGTGACACAAGAATGCCGAAGGGATGTAATATACAGCACTTCCGCATTCTTGCAGAGGAGAGGGGACCGGAGGGAGCTCGTGTAACAATCTCCCTCTGATCCCCTATCAGAGAGCCTCCATGCTGGTCTCGGGCTTGCAACGGGCACAGTTGAGCCCGGGACCAGCGTTACACCGGGAGGGGGGAGCCGCGGAGGGCGCACATACTGGCACCTCATACAAGCGATTTAAAAACGCCCGCTCAGATCCAGTGAGCATTACATTTCTTGTAACATTTATCTCTGTATTGTTCTAGCCCGGGTTTTTCATTCTGTACGTGGTTCTCAGCATCCAGTCAGTCACAGGCTGCAGATCCTGCAGCCAATTTCCTCTTAACTTCTCCTCTAAAAGCTAGTCATCTGGTGCTTAGCAATCAAGCAATATGTAAGAACATTAGCTGCTATACCCCCATGTCTCTTTAAGTTTGCATCTTGCTTCCACAAGATCCCTGTGACCTGATGTTGATACCAGTATTGTTGTTCCTGGTCAGTGGCGGAACTACCGCCATAGCAACCCACGCGGCCGCTAGGGGGCCCGAGCCGAGGGGGGCCCGGTGAGGACGAGAAAACTTGTACAAATAGTTCTGCCGTCTTCCGACCCATCACTTGTATCACAGAGCAGCTGCAGGTGCTTAACCCCTCCCCTCCATGTCAGCGTGAGCTGGATAGTGCTCAGCTCTTCCTGATCAACGGCATCTGTTCATGGACGCCTCCTGGACATTCCTCCTTCACATATGCAAACAGCATACTGAGGTGAGCCGGGCTGATCTACACGCTGAGCTCTCTCCATCACATCGGGCAGCTGCAAGATGTAATGTAACCCGACCTGAAAGGTGATTAATGTTGCAGACTTGCAGTGATAAGGCAGTTCAGTGTCCACTGAGTACAATCCATGTGTTCACTTAAACATGTGGGGTGGTATAATTGTTAACACTACAGCCACCAAAGAAGCTGTGGTGAAGTATGGCACCCCAATCGCTGCTAGCAATCCGCACGGTTGCGTGCCACAGTGCAATCGCCCACAGTCAAAAAAAGAAACACGGGTTGCTCATTGCACAAAAAGGTACAGCACACAAACGCGCACAGTTTCAGGACATGTGGTCCCAGGCCGCCAAGATGTAAACCAGGCCTCAGTAGCAACCTGCTGATGGCTGCACAATGCACACCTTTATTGAATTGGGGGGTGGGGTATTTGCCATTCATTATTTTATGCTGGGGGAAGGTGCACAATGCACACCTTTTAATAAATCTGAGAAATGGGGTATAATAATTAACACTGCTTCCACCAATGAAGCTGGGGGGAGGGGGGGGTTCTGAATCTTGATGGTACAGCCCAAGGGCCATGTTGACGTGTCTAGGGGGGTACTGTGGGGCAGCATTAAAAGTTTGCTTTTGTGAAAATTAATTTTCAACCCAGAAAAGGTGCCAAATTGAGTGATGTGTTGTATTATTCTAGGTACTTGTGAGGAGGGGTCGGATAGCAGGAGGATGATGTCATCAGCAAATAATGCTATTTTAAGATCATCTGGTCCCACACAGAGGCCTGAAAAGATTTGGGAGGAGGAAAGTGAACGGGATAGCGGCTCCAGGGCCAAATTAAAAAGTAAAGGGGATAGTGGGCAACCCTGCCTCGTCCCCTTATGAAGGGAGAAGGATGACGAGATAGCGGTGGAGGTAAGTATGCGGGCCTTAGCTGAGGTGTACATGGTGGATACAAAATCAAGAAAAGTACCTTCAATACCCATGCGTTTCATAACAGCATATAACCATTTCCAGTTCACATTGTCAAAAGCCTTTTCCGCATCTAAGGCCAATAGTGCCAAAGATGGGGAAGAAGGTTTGTGCAATCTACGGCTTTCGAGAGCTAGAAGAATCTTGCGCACCTTAGATACTGCGGCCCTTCCTGATACAAATCCTACCTGGTCAGAGGAGATAAGTTTCGGGAGCACTGCAGCCAGCCTGTTTGCTAAGATTTTTGACAGCAACTTGGCATTTAGATTCAGAAGTGATATCTGGCGGTAAGAGCCTGGGTGGAGTGGGTCTTTGTCTTTTTTGGGAAGCAAGCGAATGTAGGCATCATTAAAGGTGGGGGGATAAGTGCGATTGGTCAAGATATCTTGGTAAAGGCTCCTCAGTATAGGAGATATGTCAGGAGACAAGAGACGATAAAATTCAGCAGAAAAACCATCAGGCCCAGTGGGACTTGGAGCACGGTAAGTGTTTGATGGCGTTCGTGATTTCCAATGGGGAGATGTCACGATTAAGAGAGTCTGGGTCTTCAGCGGACAAAAAGGGCAGGGGGATGGTGTCTAGGAAGTAGGAGCCAGATGCCTCGTCCCCCTGCTTCGGTCTATATAGGTTCTGGTAAAAAGTGCTAAATAACCCGCTGATGGACGAAGGGTCTGAGTGCAGTGTTTAAGTATCTATAAAAAGCTGTCCGTTGGTTATTTAGGAAATGATATGTTTATTTTTGATTATATTTTTTGAATCGGCATATATTTCTAGAGGGGGTATTTATGTTATCATTTTAAATAGACATAAATTCTTTTAAAGAAAGACATTGAGATTCATCTCATTATTCAGGCCAGCGGGTAAAAGGGTATCTAGCTTATATACCCACATTTTTTCTTTCTGCAGGAGTATCTTATCAAAATCTCCTGTCCTGGGTGGGAGGTTTAAGACATAGATCCACTTTACCCTCAGGCCTTCTGGTGAGGAGTTATGTTCCGAGTTTACCAGATGGTCTCTCAGATTTTTTGCTCTCCTTGCCGTCAGGAGTGGTCGCGGTCCAACAATATCGTCAAGTGTCGGACATAGATTCAGGACATGCCAATGCTTTTAAAAAATTTGTTTCAGCTTTGGCCAGCTTGACCCATATTGTGTTATCATTCTCACATAGTTTACTGTCCTCTCTTTTTGTTCTCCTTCTTTGCTATTTCTTCCTTTAAGGATCTCAGCTCTACTTTTCTTTCCTACTTTGGTTTTACTTGTCCGGAGGGTTCTATGTGAATATGCTCTCTGTCTGAAGCGATTATAGAGGGATCTTGATTCCATCACATAATCTTTATGTTCTGTGCGGTTCCTTTTTATCCTCAGGAATTGCCCCTGAGTCATACCTGCAAGCAGGAATGATCACAAGAGGACTTAGGGAAAGAGTCATCCCTGTGGAACATCTGCAGAACGACCGTTTCTTACAAAAATGGCAAAAAGAATGCGTTGATCACGGTCTGAATGTCATTAAACTTATAATTGAGGAAGAGAGAACACAAATGCAGGAATTACAACAACAAATAGAGGAAAGTTCCACAAATTTAGAACCCCTAAAAGAACATGACTATTTCAAAAAACAAAATGATTTCCTTCGCAAAGAAATAGAGAGGATCCAAAGGAATTTAAGACAGGTTAAACAAACCAAATATCAAAGAGATCTTGACGATTGGGAACGGACAAACAGGTCAGAAACAGGCCACAAACAGGTCAGACCTATATCTCAAAGTAAAACTACAGCTCAGATTCTCCCCCCTCTTATTGTTGTATTTTTTGCATCTTCAAAAGCGGGAAAAGGGGAAAAAAAGTACCGAGAGGGACCAAGAGTTACATTGGGAGAATTCCCCCTTTAGAAGTTTTGAAGATAGTAATTGCCGTAATCTGTGTGAGTGCATAGTATGTATGGAAGAATGCATGTATGAATGTTATGGACAACGTTGTTCTTTTATGAAGATTTTTTGTAGAAATGGAGTAACAGGTGCGGAATATGAGATTTTGTAACAAATAAAGTTTATACTTTTATAAGAAAAAGGTCTCGGTCTGTTCAGTAACCATCTTTCACAGTGTCTTTTCTTCTGAGAACACTGTTACCATTTTTTTGTGCTCATTACCTCTGGTTACATGACCTGGATGACCTACCCCAATAAACATAAAGTGATATATATGGTATATCGGAGCTCCAGGGAACAAAACACATTTTTTCTGTCTGAGTGCAGTGTACCCGCCTCATCTATCAATTGAGTGACATGTGTAACCGCTGATTTACCTCTCACTAAATTTGCCAGGAGTTTACCAGATTTATTTGAATAAGTCTAAGTCTTTAGGTGCTCTAAGCATTTTTTCAAGTTGTTGTAACCATTGGTCACATTCCTGTTTAGCCGACAGCCAAGCGGTTCTATTGGTGTGTGTAGGGTCCCCTTTATAAACTAGATAAGTTTTTCTGGCTGCCGTGGTAGCTTCCACATATCTACTCCTAACCAGCCTTTTTCTAGAGGTTGCATAGGCAAGAATTCTACCCCGGAGAACCGCCTTTGCAGTTTCCCAGAACAGGGCAGGATTAGACATATGTTCAGAATTATCCTCTGCATACTCATGCCAACATTGTTGGAGTTTACCCTGGAAGGTGTCATCATGTGCTAAGTAGGAAGGGAACCGCCAAATGGTGGGATGAGTAGGCGACCCGATATTCTTAACAGTCAGTAACACAGGGGCATGATCCGAGATGACCAGGTCTTCTACCGTCACCGAGACCAGATGTGGTATCATGAAGGGAGCGGCAAAAAATAAGTCAATGCGCGATAGCGTGTTATGCGCATGTGAAAAATGTGTAAATTCTCTGTCCAGTGGATGTAAATACCTCCATAGATCCAGTTGTCCCGTGGCTTCGATCCAGGTGGATAGATGCTTGTCCTGGGGGTTATTTGCCTGTAGGGGGGAGGGAGATTCTCTGGAGCGATCCTCTTGGAAGGACGGTACAGCATTGAAGTCCCCCCGATCAGGAGAGGGCCATCAGATTGGCGGGAGGTTAGGTGGTTAGCCAGGTTTTCAAGGAAGGGCTTGTTGTCCGAGTTGGGGCCGTATATATTCCAGAGTTCCAGAGATTGTGTACCCAGTTGAAGTGTCAGGAAGAACCATCTACCTGATTCCTCGTCACACTGGTGGTCCATGACAGTGTGAGGTAGAGATTTATTGACCAGTGTGATGACCCCTGCTGATCTGCCCGACGCTGGAGCACCTACGACCGTGCCCACCCAAGGCTGATGCATGCGGGCTATGTCGGTCGATTTTAGATGAGTTTCCTGTAGGAGCGCAACGTCCACATTAAGTCGTTTCAGGGTGGGTCCCATTGGTGATGCGGATCATCAAAAGCTGTAGGTGTAAGAAGTGTTGTGAAATGAGGAGGCTCACCATCGGGTATCCCAGCGCCCCCGAAGTGGCCATAGAGTCTAATCCCTCTGCCCATAAGGCCTGCGGGCGAGTGCGATAGGTCATTCCAGAGATTGGCATCAGAAGGGAGCCCTTTCCTGTGTTGGAGACCCCGATGTAATATGGTACGTATCAGGTGATTGCGAGGTTGGACGAACATGGTCAAACACTGAACAACAGTAACTGAAAATTCAAAAAACACCAGAAAGAAAAAAATAGAAAAAATAATAGACAATAATAACAATTCGTGGTTTGTACTTCCTTTTCTCCTAATGCTAGCGGTTGCTAGCCGACTGAGGGTGGGGATAACCATGCCACCCGTATGGCCAGTCAGCACCAAGAGTGGCTTGAAGGAGGAAAGAGACGGCCCCGTCCCGTCTCACGGAGTCATGTAGGCCACTCAGGACCCTCCACGAGTGGCAGTAACAGTGTCAACAGCCAAAATAAAAGGTAGAAAACGGCACTAGTTGTGCAAACAGTGACTTATTTTCGGAGCACCGATTGTGGCGGAGCACCAGCCAGTAATGAGAGGTAAGGAGGCATCCTCCATGCAGCTGAGGAAATTTCAGGCTTTTTTCTTCCTCGGCGGGCTTTTCATCGGGGATGAAGATGTGGGCATTTCCCATGAATCCAAGAACCTTTGCGCCTGGGCGGTTGAGGTGAAACTCCAGCCTTTCCCATCGCTTGTTGAGAATCGCAGCACCGCCGGGTACTGTAGAGCAAATTTAATGTGTTTGCGCACTAGGTATTGACATACCTCATGGAAAGATTTTCTCATCTTGGTGGTTTCAGCGGAATAATCCGCAAATAAAAGCAATTTGAGTCCATCCACGACCAGGTTGCGTTGTGCACGGTATGTCTGAAAAATGGTCTGCTTGTCATAGTAGTCCAGATAGCGTACAATAACTGGTCTTGGCTTATTGTCGTCTCTGGGTGGGCCCATTCTGTGTGCCCTCTCTACTTTGCAGGCATCAGGGAGGCCCATAGCTTTGGGCACTAGTGCGGAACAAAAATGGCGAAGATCAAACGGTTTAACTGTCTCTGGTATGCCAATGATTCTCAGGTTGTTGCAGCGAGAACTGTTTTCTAGGTCATCAACCTTGTCTTGTAATGCATGTAATTGTTTATTTATGGCGGCGGTGTTACGTTGTGTTTCGCTAGCCTGGGTCTCTATATCCACCACACGCAATTCCATGTTCTGCAGGCGTCGCATTTGGGCCTCTAAAGTTTCATTCAGCTTCCCCAAATGTACATGCAGAGAATCTGCAATAATGGCAGACATATCAGCCTTCAAGCATTTGGAGACCTCCGCAGCTATCAACCTGTAGTCGAGATCAGGGTGTTTGGCAACGATCTGCTGCGACTCACCCTCAGCAGCCTCGTGTGGGAGTCCCTGTTGCATGTCCTCGGGCGCCATGTTGGAGGTGGCAGAGCTGTCTGTGAGCTGTTCTGAGAGCGTCCTGCGGGCTCTCGGTTGCCGGTCTAGATACCTCTCCATGTCCCTGATCGTAACCGGACTGAGAGGGGTGTTGGGAAGAGGCGGATGGTGCTCCGGTAGGTGAATTGGCCGGGAGTACGGGATGTAGCTCGGGGCCGCTCGTCTACAGCATTAGGCGCCTGAACCGGAAGTTCATAACCCACCTTTTAACCATTGCCTTTATTTTAAGTGGTTTCATAACCACAAAGCTCTGGCAAATGTGCCCGTCAGCACAGCTCATAGGCAGTAACTCTTTCAGGATCAACAATGCCTTATTGCTATGGACTCCGCTAGGATGACCTTACTGCTCTGAAGATTCCGCTTGAAATTTTATTAGTTGCCATCTCAGATACAGTATTGTTAAGGACTTTAAAAAAAAAAAATATCTCCATTGAGATTTATTAGAAACTGTATGCAGCAAATATAAATGTTGTGGGGTGACAACATTAGTGGGGGTTGTCCAATTGCATTTTTTTGGGGAAGGGGGCCCCATAAAACTTTTGCTATGGGGCCCTGTGGTTTCTAGTTATGCCCCTGTTCCTGGTGTTTCCTCTGGACTCCTCTGCACTCCTAGTGTGTTCCTCTCTCTATTCCCAGATACTTCTTCCATCTCTATGTTCCTGCATTCATGTGCACATCATACTCCAAGAGAGCTACACTCAGCTTTGTGCTTATCTGAACTGCTTCATCACCACACCTGTGTACTCTCTGGATCCCACTGAATCCTGAACCACAGTGCTGCATCTCTTTTGTGAACCAGTGAATCCTGAACTCCGGAGCTTTAGAAATGTTCTTCCCTATGTGCCATTTAATTCTGAACCTCAGTGCTGCTACTATCTCACTTCATGTGAATCAGTGCATCTCAAGCCCCTGGGTTACAAGTGTCTTCCACTGCTGCTACCTGGTTTCCAAGTAATCTTGTAGGCTCTGTGGTATTTAGTCAGTGTCCGGACAGTGTTAGAAGGAAACAACCTGAAAACTGTCCTGAAGCAAAGCCTATTTCCTCTTTTGAGAGTGACCAACACCTGCTGATGGCACAGGCTTTACAATAAAGGTGCTGGGAAGTGTTTAGGGCTCCACCTGGGAGACAGGAAAACTTCACCCAGGAGTCACAGTAGACTCCAGTGCATCAGGGAGCTAGGGGTTACAAAAACAAGTGTGCAGGATGGCACAAGACTGAGACTGTCTGGAGGAACAGACAGTGGTCTGAGGCTGGAGCAGCGGTGCTGCAAATGCAAAGCCAGGAGGCTGGATGTGCATGTGTTGCCAAGAGATGCTAAAGAACCCATGCGAGGATAATTGCATTGTTTTTGTGAACTTTCATTTAATAAAAGTGGGCACAAAAGCCCTTAAATTAAGATTCCAGTGAGTGGATGCATCCTTAATGCGCTACTGTTTGGAGCTAATTCCCACACCTGAAATTAAGAGCACATTTAGCACAAAAGAGTAAAAATGTCTACAGATTGTGGCAGTGTGTGGCAATGTGTTGCCAGTTATCAGGTGGCTGAGAGCAGCCTCATTAGGAGTCCAGACAAGAGTTCAAGGAAGGGGTTGGTGTGGGCTGCAGGCACATGAGGGCTCCAGTTGGAAGAGGAACAGAGGTGTTCAGGAGTCAGGAGGACTCCACCCAGAAGTCAGAGGGGAGCCAGGTGGCTGTGTGTGCTGGAGGCACCTGGGAGACAGCCGAAGAGACAGAGAGCCAGTGACACATTAAAGATGTATTTAAGAGTCCCACGAGAGGTGGACTGTGGCTCTGTTAAGAAAAACTCTAATGTCCAGGGACTGGGACACAATGAGTATGTGCAACAACCTAGAGTTGGTGAGATTGTCATACATTCAGTTTTGCTGAAATACAAGCGGACCTTGTGTCATTGTTGAACCTTTGTTTTCTGTTACAGAAGAAATAAAAGGCTGTCCTTTTTATGTTAAAATGGCTTCACGACTGTTCCTTAAACGCTCACCATATGTGCTAAGTTCACCAAACATCACAATATGCAATTGTTATTCCTGGTGCATTTTATTTTGAATCAGGTTATACTATATGCAGTGCTTAGTTTTGTCTAGTGATTAGCAAATCAATCTGCTTGAGTCAAAATTAAACTGGTACACTCAAGAAAGGGTTCTCAGGAAAATGTCAAATCTTTTCACTAATAAACCCAAATCTTATCAACAGATTAATTGGTAAAGTGGACTGTGGTACAGAACCCATATGGCCTTTCACATTCTCTGCAGAATAAAAAACTGATGGTGCAACATTCAGGTCAAAGGACATATTGATGGCAGTAGTAGTGGTGAGATTTCATAAAATAATATTGATCTTTAAGAGAAAACATGTTCGAACAAAATAATTTGTTGATATGCTGTTGATAGGAGCTAAAGAGAAGTAAATAAACATCAACGCTCTAGAAATAGACAACACTGAGACAGAATAATGTGAGGTCAAAACATGTGAGGACGGTTGCTCAGTTGGCAATGTGAGCTTGAAATCATATACAATCTTTTAAGACTGGTTGTAAAGAAAAGTGGGCACCGAAAGGAAAATGGTGATATATTATTTACCTGCTCACTGTAATGCTGGATGAGAATATTATTACAGTTTCATATGCATCACTTCTAGCCATATTACTACTACAAGAAAACACAGATCTTCATTTAAAGAATGTTGCATTACTAACTGTTTATACTGTTTTATAGAGAAATTTGTATATTTTAAAATGTATCCATAAATATGCAATTTGAATTCTGAAGCAGCTTGCAGCTAGCAATAAATACAATATACTCCTCTCATTGACTGCCTATTGTTTTGTTGTCTTGTTTGTCTCTTATGATCACATACTAGGGTATACGGTATATGCAAAAATGTTTTTTTTTTTTTTTTATCGAAGCACGTGGACGTGCATTAAAACAAACTCCCCCCTGTGAATAAAAAAAGTGAACCGTGAAATCACAGCACACAAAAACGTGCACAAGGGTGCAAGGTCCCTCCAAAGAAGGGACCTACTTCCCGACCCCCCAGGGCACAAGGCTCCTGACAGGGGTTGAGACTGTTGGCCCACCAACCCGAAGGCCGGTGGACCCCGATCCTTTGGGGACCTGCCGAAACAGGTCCCACACAGTACTAGGCAGGGGGGATCTCCCGAAGAGAAACCCCCCTCCTGGGTGGGAGGAGACAGAGAACCCCGTAGGAGGCACAGAATCTCCTCCCAGCATCAGGAATAGGCCCCAAAGAAACCTGCACCTTCAGCATCTGTGGGTCAAATAACGCTTTAAAAAAAAAGCCAATCGTGCATCGTGCATTAAGTGCAATAAATAATAGAGTGCCAGTGCACCACGCTGACAGGCCTTAGGGGCCGAGTGCAAAAAAATTGCCCCGGACTAGCCATAAGTCCTGTCCAAGAGGCGTTGTGCAGAAAATTGCAATGTGGTGTGTGACCGAGTAATCAGTGAGTCAACGTGGGGTCCCACACCCAAGTGACTTCCTGAGCACCCCTGGGACGCCACCCCCAGGGGGCACAACACCACGTGCTTCTGCCGCACCCAACCCTCCAGCCAGACTAACTGCTTCTCTTTTCATACCAGGAGGTAGTGCCATCGGGGGTCCTCCCACTGTCTGGGGTCTACCCGTAACCTCAGGGCCTGACGCAACCAGCAGCGGACCAAACCGTCCTCTGACACCCACCAATTATGCCAGAGGGTACTCGAATGCTCTCCCATTGGGCAGCAGCATCCTCTCCCCTCCAACAATTAATGTACCCTAAGTATTAGCAAAAATGTATCTTATTTTTGTATCACTTGTCTGTAGATGCTCAAATGTTCTCTTCATTTTGCAGACACTGTCCTTGATTCTAGATGGTGGCTACTTTTGTTACCCATAATACCTGTGTGTGTTGTAAAGTAGCAACAACTCCAAGTCATCTCTGTAAGTTGCAGACTTTTGAAGAATTTTTTTGAAGTATTTTTTTTTTTGCATTGATACATGTGCCTTAGGGCAGTGCTCTGCTCCCTGTGTACTTTGTTTGACAATCCCTTGCCTATTAGCTTTGAAAATAGAAACACATTTTTAAATTTACCTCCATTGATTTCAGTGGGTTTGCATTAACCCCTTCCCGTCTGCCCATTGTAAAATTAGCGGGCACACGCAAACAGGACCCCACAGGGAATCTAAACAGCCATTGCCAGCTGTTTTATACAAGCTCTACAGCCGTCCGATCGCTTACTGTGCCCCCCCCATGGTGTCGCACTCCCCCATTGCTGCCGGTAACCCCGTGCTCCGCTGTCCCTCTTGCAAGCCCGGGACCGGGATAGCAACTGCCCATACTGAGAAGGAAGAGCGATCAGCATTTCCCCCACCGCTGATCTCTCCTCCTCTCTTTAAAGTCAGAAGCGATGTGTATTACATCACTTCCGCCTTTAGCTGTCATTTCTCTGGCTTAGAGCCAGAGAAGAATCTGATGAAGCAGATTTTTGCTTCATCAGCTTCTTTGGGGTCCCTAGGTGACATTGGGGGTCTTAGAGACCCCAATGTCTCCATAAAGAGGACCTGCCATTGTTTTTGTCTATCACATTGGGGGCTTTAAAAAAAAAATAAAAAAAAAAAATAAAGTCCCACACAGAAAAAAAAACCCAAAAAGTTTTAAATCCCCCGCCCCACATGCACGCGCTTATAAACATAAATAGGTGTCAGGTGCACCTACTTGCTAAAACAACCATTATGCCACACATTTTACATATCGCCGTGAACATCGGAGTGTGAGCAATAATTGAAGAGCCATAAATCACTGATAACACTAAATTGATGAGCGGTAAAAGCTTTTAAAACGTCGCTTGTGGACAATTTTTTTTTTTAATAAATTCTTTTATTTTTTCGCAACAAAGTTTATGACATTTACATACATTTGAAGGGGAGGGTGTACATAGAAATCATTCACAGACAAGTGTGGGGGGAACATGAAAAATTACAAGCATATTGATTGAATATTGATAACTTCTCAGGTCAACACCATGAAATTTGTATGGAGCCATTGAGCCGTGGGCAAAAATTCCCCAGATTTTATAGGTGACAGTCTTATCTCCTTGGGGTTGTGCTTCCGATTTTTGACTGTTTATGTGGAAGTTGGATAGTTCCCCCATAAAGAGATTGGGCACGGAGGTATCCGGGGCCGTAAGGAAGAATAATAGATCATCTGCGTAGGCAGCTACCTTGTGTTGGTGGGCCTCTACCTGTATGCCCTTGATATCCGGATTCATCCGGATGGAGCGCAATAAAGGTTCCAGAGTTAAAATAAAAATTAGCGGAGAAAGGGGGCAACCCTGACGTGTCCCATTGGTGATCCTAAATGGGTCGGACACAAACCCTCGCTGATGGTCCCTTGTATAGGGCCATGATCCAGGAAAGCATGCCCGGTCCAAGCCCAATGTGCTCTAAGGTGAGCCGCAGAAAGGACCAATCGACCCTGTGGAAGGCCTTCTCTGCATCGGCAGATAAAAGAAAGCTGGGAGTGGAATTCAACAGGGTCGAGTGTATAATGTTCAGGGCCCGGGTGGTGTTATCTCGGGCCTCTCTCGAGGGGACGAAGCCTGCCTGGTCTGGGTGTATCAGGGATGGTATAAATGGAAGGAGTCGTGTGGACAGCACCTTGACAAATAATTTTGTATCTACATTGAGCAGTGATATAGGTCGGTAGCTAGGGCATGCCATAGGGTCCTTACCAGGCTTCGGGATCACAGCAATGTGTGCCGCCAGGGAGTCACGCGGGAGCATCTGGCCGTGTGAACTGAGTTCCAGGCTGACAGCAGCGGGTGGTAAAGTATGGTGGGGAATTTTTTGTAGTATGTCAGTGTAAAACCGTCAGGGCCGGGGGCCTTTCCAGTTTTAGATTGTTTGATCGCATTGTCTAACTCCTGGGATGAAATAGGTGTGTCTAACGTCTCACTGTTCCCTGTTGGTACAGTTGGCATTTTAGAGGAGAGCAAGTAGGACCGGATTTGCTGTTGTCGTTTGGTCAGGGCTTGGGCTGTTTGGGGACCCGGGATGTTGTATAGGGATGAATAATAGTCCCGGAAAGCAGCAGCGATATCTTTCGACAGATGGGATTTCTGTCCCGCAGGCGATCTAATCGCCGGAATGAAATTCCGAGAACGCTGTACACGAAGCGCCTGTGCTAAGGATCGACTACATTGGTTTCCGTACTCGTAAAAATGTCTTCTACACTTGGAGAGCGTAGCTTTGGCTCTATCCAAGTATAGAGCACATAGTGTTTCGCGGAGAACACGTAGCCTCGACAAGGTAACTGGGTCTTGGCGTCTTTTATGGGAAACCTCCAGGGAATGGATCTGAGTAAGAAGAGTCGTCTGTTGTTCTATCCTCTGTCTCTTACGGTGTGCACCGATCTTTATGAGAGTCCCCCTAATGTAGGTCTTGTGAGCTTCCCAGATGGAGTATGGGGAGCAGTCTACGGTAGTGTTTATGTTGAAGTATTTTTCAGGTCCCTTTCCACTTCCGCAAGGAGATCAGGCTCCCACTACCAGTACAGGTTGAGAAGCCCCGCACAAAAGGACCTCAGAGCTCCATTCACCACGTAAACTGCAGGTTGGGCTCCAGGAACCTATACTATAACATGTGTGCTCACCTGCACACATTGGCGATGCAAATCCGTCAGAACCATCCGTCTTTTTTCGGGGACGTTCAACCCTCTGGCGTTGAGGGACATTACCTTGAGAGATGACATGGTAAGTTAGTGAGTGGGTGAGAAGGGGAAAGGAGGGGAGCAAAGACCAGGAGCAGTAGGTTAGAGAGAGTGATCAGGTAGGCAGGAAGGGGGGTGGAGGAGAAAAGGGGGGCAGGGAGGGGGACGTACAAGGGTAGGGGTAAGGCTGGAGGTACCAAAGAGGGGCAAAGAAACACTTAGAGGAGGGGGTAGACAAAGAACACTAAGGAGGATTCTAAATGTGAACTGAAGTTCAAGATCCCTGTGGTACCTAGAGCACCACTGGGAGTAACTATCGGGGGAAAAACGGGTCTGAGCATGCGCGGAGCGGAGCTCCGTGGGAGATCAGATGTCTCAATAGTAGAACACTGCATAAACAAGTGTATATGAAAAAAAAAAAAACATATGTGTAACCAGCTAAGAACTAACCACCATGAGTGGGGAGCAGGGAGGAGAGGCAGCACATACCCCGAATCAACAGGAACACTGGAGCGCTGAGTGGTGGATGCGTGGATCCAGCTAGCGGGGTATACCGCCTCCCTCTCCGATCTCCGGACTAACAGATAGATAGGGGGGGGAAGGAACGCGAAGCAGAAAACGTTATCTGCGCACCCCCTAGAGGCAACCTCTGCCTGCCGTGTGGCTCCGCTTGGCAGAAAATCCCATATGTAGCGAATAGGGAGCTGACTCGGAAATAACCGCTGTATGGGCAGCAGTCCTCCTCCCCTCATACCTCAGACCTTAATAAAAAACCACTGTCAGGTAGTGGCCACATCAGAAGATGGGAGGCCCAGGGTGCGATGGACCCTGTCTAGTATGATCTCCACAGGCGGCATCTCCGGTAACAAGGAGCTGAGGATCGCCTGCACCGTACTGCGGAGATGAGAGGGTGTGGTTGCCTCCGGGAGCCCCCAGATGCAAATATTCTGCTGCCGGTTGCAGTCCTCCAGGTCCTCCATTTGCAGTTGGAGAGCCGCGAGGGGGGCAGTAGGAACCGATTGGGCCTGTTCCAATGTCTGAACCTGGGCGTTGATCGCTGTGCATGAGGCGGAAACCGCCGTCACCTCTGCTGCTATCGTGCGTACCTCCTGCCTCACCTTGCCAAGGTCTTGTTGGAGGGCCGCCTCCACACTGGTGACCAGGGCCGCAAGTCCTCCTTCGTGGGCAGGAACTGGAGCAGGGCCCTGAACGCCTCCGGTACATCTGCTGGGGTATGGTGTAGGGGCTCCCTATAGACATCAGCGGAGTCGTAGTCGTAAAGCCGGGGAGATCGGTGCCCCGCCATGGAGCCACTGGGGACAGGTGAGGCTGAGCGCGTACGGGACCGTAGTGAAGGGGCGCGGGAGGCCTCCGGCGCCATGTTGGATGTGCGGCGGTCCCGCGATCCACTCCTCGTGGAGGAGAAGTACCTTTGTAGGGATGGAGTATTCCTTTGAGAGTGGGTAGCCCCCTCCTTCCGGCGCTTTGAGGTCATTATTTCGGCTGGTTTCAGGGTGGTATAAGTTCAGAAAAGCAGTGTAATAGATAATGGCACCACGGAGCTTTGGGTTAGTGCGACTTACTCCGCCATGCGCAGGACACTTCCCCCCCGCTTGTGGACAATTTTAAGCAAAGTAGTTTTTTGCGATTTTGTGGGCGCACGCAATTTTAAAGCTTGAAATGTTTGGTGTCTATTTACCTGACATTACTTCATATTTTATGTTTTACCAAAAATTTGGGTGCTGATAACTGCTTTATAAAAATGTGTGGTTCTTTTTTCATTATATAGTAAAACATAAAAATCCCAGTGGTGATTAAATACCAACAAAAAGAATGCTCTATCCTTCCCTTAATGGTATAAAATTAATTTCCGTACAGCGTTGCATTACAGAATAAATGTCAGTCAAAGTAGCGCAGCGCTTAATACTGAAAAATGGCCTGGCCAGGAAGGGAGTTTAATACCCCGGTCAGCAAGTGGTTAAAGTTTACATTTCGAACCCAAGCATGTTCACCCATCACTAATTGTGACCTGTGTGTAAGGAGTGATGGGACATGTTGTCCCAATGCACTATTGTACTTGTACCATTTTTAGGACACACGTGCGTAATATGGCTAGTGTGCAAGGAATCGTGAGATGCAGTCCGAAATCATCAGATCTAATCCACTTGCATAGGGCATTCTTCCTCACTGGAAGTTTGGATGAAGTGCAGCAGAGAGGGACATAGCATAGAGATCTTTCAAAAGGGAAATGTTAGTGTTTAAACATGAGGAAATTAATATTTGTTTTACAGCTAGTTTTATGGAGACAGATACAAAACTGGAAGGTTTACTATTTTTAGGAGATCCACCTCTCTAAAGAAGGTCAGAACTGCAACAGAGGATGTTGCAAATGGTGCATGTTTTTGTTAAAACATGTGATGGCATATAGCCCGTACAGCACCCCCTCGGTTCTCCTGAACCGAAGGGGTCCTGGTGCCGAAGCTAGCCGAAGGATCGTCCGAAGCTACGGCCAGATCCTTTGGCAGCTTTGTGAATAGACCCCTATGTGTGTTGTGTGTTAAGGGTTAACCTCTCAGATGACCTGCCCCAGTGACAGTCACTTTCAGTCTGCTGATGTTCAGATTTTTGTCCTGCGAGTTGGAAAATGTTGTTGTAGGGTAAGGTTGAAAGTGTGTACATTAAACATGGGATTTATGAGGCATCACTAATGAGGTTAAAATGGCTAATCAGCAATACCACTGTTGAAAAGTGGGAAGTGTGAAGCTTATGAATGGGATTTCCACTTTTTGCCTAAAAATTGAAAATCTCATTAAGAAATATTACCATTTGGCAACTCAGTGGACACAAAACTTAGAACAGATAACAGTCAAGAGTCAGTGGAAACATATTATATGCAGTCCAAGCATGCTATCTGGGAGTAAGATGCTTAAAGAGAACCTGTAGTCAGGCTTTGGACATTCAGGTATTTACATATTCTGAATAAGCAGTAAATTAGCTTTACACTTTATATAAACCCAACATTTTAGTTTTGGATAGAGTGGTGAGGGGTTGGAACTCCTGTCAAGTTTTATTGCTGTCTGTGTCCCTGCTAGAGATATGCACTCTTTCTCTCTGTCCACCACTGTGTTAAAGACTTACAGGGTTATTCACAAAAGGGTGGAAAAGTTTGGAGAAGGCAGGATAAGTGAACAATCTAGGCCAAAATAGTTAATTTGGGAAGATTCTGCAATTCAGCTCACTTTCCAGTTCAGCTATGTTGTCCTAGACTGTTGACTTCTCCTGCCTTCTTCAAACTCTTCACCCTTTAGTGAATAACCCTGTTAAAGTTCTCTTTTGTCTGTTTCACTGATCTTCTTCTCAGAAAAGGGAATGATAAACTATGCTGCACTGCAGACTGAAGTTTATCAAATAGATAGTAAATAGATACCCAACATGCCAAGGTTAAGCTGTGTACGCCTGTGAAATGGTGAAAAACTATGGTACCCCAAATTATGCATAGACAATTATTTTAAAGCTTGTACACATTATCAATTTAGAGTTAACCATGAATATTGGTCCTAGAGTTATTGCTTTCACTCTGGTGTAGGCGGCGATACCTATTTTTTTTTTTTACTTCATAAGCCCCTATGAGATTGCACTTTAGCGATTATAGGTACTCTTTAAGGAGACATTAAGGAATACTCTTTTACTCTTTAAGGAGACATTAGGGTTCTAGTAAACCCCTAATATCACCTTTGCAGCCCATTGAAGATGATCAAGCACAGATCATGCTTCTTCAGGTGGGGAATGACAGCTCTGAAACCGAAGATGATGAAATCATCATCGCTTCTGGTTTCATTCATTGGGGAGATTAGCAAATGGACATTCATTGACCTCTCTCCCCTCTACACACCACCACCTGCGATGCCAGTCCTGGGTCGGCAGAACTGTCAGCAGAGCCCAGGAAGCAAAGTGGGGTTGTCGGGGGTGGGGGTGGGAGGTTGGTACATGTTTAGCAGCCCCTGGAATATTTCAGGTGGCTTTACAGCCACCCAAATCACAGCTAGTGTAAAGCTCACAGTCGGCATTACACAGGTAAACAGACTCCTGGTGGCTATAGCTGCCAGGAGTCTGTTTACAGGGGCCTGCTGTTGCCAACATTTGGCATATGTCATGGCAGCAAAATGGTTACCGTGATCAGAATAATTGGACTTTGCTCCCCCTACCAATTTTAAAATAACTTTGGCCTGATCTGGTTAAGGAAGTCCATCCAGGCTTGATGCCCAGATAAGGGCCTGGTTTAAATTTTAAGGGGAACTCCACATCTATTTTTTATTGTTTATGTATACTGTCTTTATAAGTAAAAGCTAGTGCACTTTTCCCTTTCTTTTTTTTTTTAAATCAAATAGTTTTTATTGATAGTAGATATCAATACAGAAAGAGCGAACAAACAAAAACAAAAAAGAAAAAGTCACATACAGAGCAAAATTCAACAAGAATGAGCCATTAGCCAATGGGAAGGCACACTGAGTAAGAGCTTTATAGAGAACAGTGCAGAAATACTGCATGTATAGCGCAATACAATTAGCCAACACCCCCAAATGTATCCAAATGCTTACGTAATAAAGAAAAGAAAACAAACCATATGTAACAATAATATGCAGGTGCGTGAACTACGTATTCAGGAATGTCATGGCCATGGTACGTCAACCATCTATCCCATAGGGAATGGAACTGGAGCAAGGTCCCCCTCTGTTGAAAAGTAATGCGTTTGTAGACAACCATCTTGTCAAGTTCCACAAGCCATAGATTCAAAGTAGGGGGGGAGGAAGAGATCCATCTATGGACCACCAGCCCGGTTGCGGTAAATAAGGCACATTTAAGGCCCAAAATTGTGTGGTATGTAAGGTCATTAGCTTCAATAATGCCAACAATGCACACCAGTGGTGACACTTCTCCCTTTCTAAACCAGATCAGACTACACGCCATATAAAATTTAAATGATGTCCCCTAATGTAAATCCATTATCAATCATGCAATTTAGTGATAAATCCAAAAACAATGACCCACTATCTGATGATTCCCCACAGACATGACAACCCACCAACTAACGATGTTTCCCCACCACACTCCCACCAGTAAGACAGATGTCTGGGTGATGCTGTAATATAAACAATAGCACTGGGCATGATCACATTTGATCATTAACTTCTCCCAAGATCCCCATCTGTTTGTTTACATACAGCAGTTTGGAATTTGGGAAGGAAACTGGCCAATTTGGGCCAAATACTGTTGTTCACCTGGTCCATGAATGGTGTCCGAACCTGAATCTCAGCCTAAGGTTACATTTCCAGACAAAAGTAACTACATTATTATTCAAGTTTTTTTTTCTTGTTATATATGTGCATTTAGCATGTTTGTAATTCTGGTATTAGCAAAACAGTGCAAACTGGTCAGCTAGAGTCGATTAATTATTTTTTTTAAATGTTATATGTACATCATGTACATAATGAAACACAGCATGTGCTACTTTTTGTATTAAAGACTATGCACTTTACAGACAGCATGGGGTTGAATTTAAAATGGATTGAAAGTGCATTTGTGTCAGAATAGTCAATTTTGTCACAAATTTCAGTCTACAGCACATCACATTGTGCGCTGCTTCTGACAAAAAAAAATCAACACCATTTTCTTACCTTCTCAATTATTATGATTACAAAGTATCATAAAAATAAGCCTTGTTGATT
>NW_017309731.1:3712-12171 GCF_000935625.1 Nanorana parkeri | reverse complement strand
CAATGGTTTCATTAATTAACATTAGATACAGATACAGCATATCATTTTCTAGCTGTCAATTGTGAATTTGATAGCACCTTTTAATTGTCCTAACTAATGAACATGGGGGAGTTCAGTGTGTAAACCTCTAACCAAAACCCTGCCACCTGTGATATTTGCTGCTTACTGCCCAGCCGCTATCAAGTTCTTAGGACTTGTTCGCACCATGCCTGGATCATTTCCAAACCAGAACAGTTTGCTCCCGGACCAAAAAAGCATCCCAATGTATCCCTAGGTTATTTCTGGGCTCTGTTCACACCAGCGCTGTCCGTTCCAGTCCAGACAACAAAAACCTGTTTGTCTCATTTTCTCTGACCTGGAATGCATGGAATGCATGGTAATGCATCAAAAATGCATACAAATGCATGCAAAGGCACTGGACTGCACCGCTTTTAAGGGTGAGTTCACGCCATAACTGCATTTGAAGTGTTTGCGTCTGCACAGCTGCAGTGCATTGCATTTTGCCGTGTGCCTTGCATTGTGATGCAATTTTGATTCAGCTGCCAAACTGAGCGGACTGCATCACAACTGCATCTGGTGTGAACTAGTCCTGAGGCTAAAAAAATACCTAAAAAAATCACGGTAACGCAGCAAAATCATGGTAAAATTGTGGCAAAAATTAAGTGCTCTGCATTTCCAGATCTACTCCAGATCTGGCCCGGACATGGTGTGAACATAGAATTAACAGGTTACAAGAAGTGCCTAATCAGTCACAACCAACCCACTGATATTAGGAGTCAGGAGTGGAGTGTGAGGCACAGACAGGAATATGTGCCCACCTTTTGCAGTGTTGATATCTACAGTATATGCTGTGGCAGCAGTATAAAAACAATACGAACAGTAGGAAATTGCAGCGGCTGCAGGAGATCATCTACAGCAGGGGCAGCGAGGAAGTTCCAACAACTCACACACCACAAGGCAGCAGGGATGGCTAGGATGCACCAACAGCCCACCAAGCACTACAAGGCAATAGGAGGCAGCACAGCAAACACCTACCACCGCTAGCAGAGTGTGGGGAGAAATGTCTTTCAGAATCACTAAAAGACACTTTACTTTTGCATAGTAAAATATAATGAGACGAAAAAACAAGTACATGTCCTTATAACATCCTATGTGCTGAACTGAAATCTCAAACAATGTTGTAAGCCTTCCCAATTCTCTTCTATGAACTACAGAACACATCCCTCTATGCTATGGAAATTAGAAGAGGATATGGTATTTGCAGTACAAATCAGGAGAGAAGCCTGGGACAACAACACTGCTGCTTTTGAGATATGATCCAGTGAGTGGGCACTGTCAGCACAGGAAGTTACTAGCAAAATCAGTAGGTGAAACTAAAAGTAAGGAAGCCTGAAAAAATAAATCTATTGCAGCCACAATGTTTACAGACTGGCAAATTGCAGTGCTTTACATTGTTGTTCTTGGGTTTCGATACATTTTAAAGATAATGTCCACCTTTTAAAAACAAATGATAAATGCACACATATTTATTATTTTTTTTGCATTGGAGCCAGTAAAGAATTGCAACCATGATCAGTGGAAGGGGGTGCAATGCTCTGACTTCTGCATATTCTCCCTTTTGTCACTGTCCATACCGGGAGGCAGAAGAAAAGGACTAAGTGCAGTGATGTACCTGATAGGACTTGTGATTGATAGGACTTGTGGTTTATAGGACTTGTACTTTCTCCATTTACAGATCCTGTCAAATTTTAAAAAATCAACAGCAGCCTGCATACCCCATAATTCAGGTAAGTGTGGAGGGCAGGATGGGCGGGGGGTCGATGTAACCATGTCTGAAAGGTAAACATAACCTTTAAGTAATTTGTTTCTTGATTAAATTAAGTAATTGGCCAGGTTGCACACTCAATGAGCAGCTGCAACTGTATCGGTGCTTAAAGTCCATTTCCACCTTTGTAAGTGGTTAGCATTTATTGTGGAAGAGGTGCAGTGAGGATGTATATGCACACATTTTCATGACTCACATTGCAGGCTTTCTTCATTATTTTATGAATTTTTTAGGCCTGAAACCTAAAAATACAACATTTTCTCCACAGGAAAATCAGTCTAACACCAGGATGTCAGACTGTAATCAGCTTCCCCCCTCCCTGTCTCCCATTGTAACATGATCAGAAAACACCAGCTCTGCCTTTACAAACAATACATTGTCCTGAGGTGGGTGGGAAACATGCCCTCACCCCCTCAGACTTCCCCTGCTGGAGATTTTATATTTTATCTTTTCCTTTTACGCTTATGATCATTGGCTTTCGTGTAAGTACATTTTCACTTGCGTGTTGTACTCATCAAATAAAAGTTTTACACTATGGAGGCGCTCTGTGTTGCTTTTGTTTCCCAGATCGATGGTCGTTGTTGACCGGTGGGAGCTGCCTCTATGGTGTACCAATGAACTTTACAGCCGGATTTCTCTGCAAACCGGGGGCGCCGGTATTGCTTTTTTCAGTGATACTGAGCTTGGGGTAACGGGAGGACGCTAGTTTGTGTCCTCCTGTTACCCTAAGGAGAACTATGGGGAAAAACACTGACCCCATAGTTCTCCTTTACGGTTACAGTCAGACCAGCAGATAAAGTATAACAAGCTCCTACTAACCAACAGCTTGCCAAAAGGGAAGCACCACACCAACTGATGGGGCCCTGTTCTGTAACAATTCCAAGCCTTCCACAGACTCCCGTAACCCCCTAACCCATTAAGCTGTCAAGACAAGAAAAACAATGACCCCAAACTGATAATCAACCAAAGAGGGCAGACAGAACAACGTCTTCCAGTCAACCTTTCTGGAAGCAGCACCACTGTCCCTACACCTATTCACAAACTATTGCTCCCATTTGTCTTGCAGCCCCTCCATCTATGTTTTTCTTCTTGGGATAGCTTTTCACATATGTATGCTGCAAAAAGAGAGATTGTAAGGGATACATTGAATTGTGATGTACTTTATGAGCTGGACAAGATGACTACAGCCCCATGAAGGTGACATGGACTCATCCAAATAAAAAAAAACTAAATAAAATAACATGCCATCATATGATCACATGACATTTCAGTGCTGCAAAGAAAGTTGATGATGAAAGACTTCCCTCTGCCAGGCACTGTGATAACAGGTTTCAACAAGAGGAATAGCTTTATAAAACCCAGCAGTAGGGCTAGTGTTGGGGGTGCAAATTGGGCTATTGCCACCTTTTCTAGGGCCCCCAGTTAGCAGAGTGCCAGCAGAACATTTTTTTCCTCCTAGTCAAGGTGTGCATTTACTCTTCATGTCAGTGAGAAGTCACACAGTACTGTGTGCAACAGAACAATGCTCCCACAATTCAGTGGGATCTGTCTTTTTAATGGCTCAAGCAGTTAGGGAGCTCCGACACCACCACATTTTCAAAGCTCCCTGATTGGCTGCACTGTTATAAGCACAGATTGCACTGATGTACAAAGTGTGCCTTTGCTCAACTGTGTCTTCTCACTGAGAGGCGAGGAATGAGTACACAAAGAGATCAGAACCCTGTCTAAAAAAAGACCTCTAGGGATCTTATACACATGCATACAGTATGTAATTATTCATTTTTGACAAATGTTACAGCATGCCTTTATACTCTAACACCATGACATTTCGTCCTCTAACTGAACACAGACACTGATGATATTTCCATTTCCCTGACCCCCAGCAATGATTTTCCCTCCCACTGACCAACAAGGCTGATGACTTTTGTTGCCACTGTTTACCAACATTGATGACTTTCCCTTCCCCTGACCACAAAAAAATGATCATTTTCCCTCCTCCTGACTGCTATCACTGATGATGTTTCCACCTTCTGACCGTCATTGCTGATGACTTTTGTTGCCACTGGTCACTGAGGCGAGGATTTTTCCTCCTATTGACCACCAAGGCCAATAATTTTTGTCCCACTAACTAGGGTTGCACAGATACCAAGTACAGTACTCGGTACAAGTAAGAGTACATGTACCAATACTTTTGAGCTAAAAGACTAGACTAGAGAAAAATTCAAAAATTAGGAGGCAGCTGTCATTTTTAAGGAGCACACGGAGCTCCTGGGATTTGTACATCTCTGTTGTAATGTATGATTTTGTTTTTATAAATATAAATAAAGTGATGCACAGATACCAGTTTTGCGAGTACAAGTACTGGTACTTGCCGAGTACTTGCAAGTACAAGTACTGATACATTTTTGTTTATTGTCATGTGACAGTTTTTCTAAAACAATACCGACTAATGATTTCAGGACAGTGGTGGAGCGCCAGAACTAGGTCCCAGCTGCAACCGCTGCCACCCTGGTAGTTCTCATGAAAATGCCAAGTATCTGCACTGGTACCACTAACCATTGATGCTAATGTTTTCTCCTCCCACTGTCCACCACTGCTAATGCTTGGTCCTCCACCTGAACATTAATGTTAATGATTTTTACTCCTTCTACTGTGGTGAATAATATATGTAATGGAACAGTTATATATTTTGAAAATTATCCTTTGTCTTGAGGTTTATGAGTGCCTGCCATGACTTGACACAAACTAATAGAGTATGTTGTGGGTTCAAGGACTGTGATTTTTCTATGCAGTATATACAGTGAGTAGACTCAGGTTCTATTTAACAATGCCCTATTAAGCCAGGCCTAACAGTCAGCTTGATATTGCCACTTATAGGCTCCACCTGGACTGCTAAGACACCTGCTAGGACATGTAATAAGGTGTGAGAAGGTGTTATGTTTCGGAATATGCGTGTAATGCTGCTAATTACCAAAGCCCATTTTATGTAAACCACCCCTTCCTTTTAATGCAGTATGGAACTGTAAATCTGCAATGTATTTGTGCTATGCTGCTAGTACAGAACACGCTATTTTAATGCTTTAATAGGTTTCTTATGTGCATATAATGTAGAGCCTGAAAGTTTTAGCATTAGTTATTGCACCTCCTAAAAATACACCAACATTTTTCCTCTGCTGCTTAATGTTAAGGCCCTTTCCTCGTTCAGATTCCCTTGCCACACAGTACAGAATTTTAGGGACCCGTTTTGCCTAAAATAATCCCTGCCCAGAAACTGTTCTTGTCTGCAGGTGCCTCTCTGGCTGAGGTTTGAATGGGGGAGAATTTCCACTCAGGGCCACTATCCCAATATATACTAGTTTTGCTGGGCCAGGGAAGTGCCAAGGAAATGCTCCCCTTCCCATCCTTCCCTGGCAATTATACAGACTGACCACATTGGTGGTCACTATAAGACATCTGTTTATTTGTATTTACAGTAGATTCAGTGAAATATTCAATGTATCGTTCAAACACATGCTACAGGTATTAATTGGATGAAAAATGGGGTTTATATGCCGTGAAAATGGTTCAGTTACTGACTCATGCTGAAACCTATCCTTGAGATGCTCCTTTATATTTGTGAAATGCTTAGCAACAATTTCCGCACTCTGATATTTAAAGTAGTCATTGTCTAAAACAATTAAACATTCTTTTTCAGTAATATAATAAAGCTTACATTCCAGTCAATATACACCTAGCACCTTGTTAAAGGATGATGCTGCTTCACTATCATTTCACATCCAAAAACCAAGGGAAGATTTGCTCCTCATCCTTTTCACAGTGTGCACCTACCTCTTGCCAGTATAAAATAAGGTATGCACTCTGCTGGGTCCAGTAACCAGCAACAGAAAGAAGAAATATCCAAACAGGATTTGTAAACAGTACTTGAAACTATTGGTTCCTCAAGTGCATAATATATACTTACAACAGTAAATAAAGTATCTACACATAATAATCATCAGATTGAGTATCTAATGCACCTGATACCTACTTGTTTATGCATGAGTAAGCCATCCAATAAAGCACTGTTTCTTATGCCACTTTGTTATGTTTTTCCTTTTGGACGCTGTATATTAATCTCACCATGTTTTACATTATGAATGTAAAGTCTTTTCAATGTTTTTACATACATGTTAAGAGACATTAGCATATTCTTAACAGTTTGTATTAATATCTGTAAAAATAAAATAAAGCAACTGGACTTGCTGTATTTTTCTTGAAGACGTTTCACTGGTCATCTGACTAGCTTTTTTAATTCAGAATGACTTGTACAAAAAAATATCTGGGAATAAATATGGTGAATGTTGCTCCAATCAACAAAATCTGTTTATCATAACCAGCATGGGGGTGAGACATCTATCTGGGGTCTACCACATACAATTCTGTTTTAACACCTTTCTCTGTGCGGCTTAATTATTATTATTATTATTACTACATGATTTTTATATTTTCTTTTATTATTTTATTATTACAGGATTTATATAACGCCAACAGTTTGCGCAGCGCTTTACAATATAGGGAGGACATTACAATCACAATACAATTCAAGACAAGATGGTAAGGAGGGTGCAGGGCCCTGAGGGCTTACAATCTAAAAGTAAGGGAGGAGTGATACATGAGGAGGTAGCTGTGTGGGGATGAATTGTTAACACCTGCTAGCTCCAATGATGCAAATGCAATCAACATATTACCTTCATAAGGTCTCTGACCCCATGCTGGTTATAATTAGGGATGCACCGATATTTTTCAGATACCAGTGCCGTTACTTGTCATTTTCATAAGTACAGCGGGGATCCAAAAAAAATGGACGGCGGAGGAGCCGCTGCCGTCCTGATACTGACAGGAGGACAGCGGCGCTGCTACCTTATTATTATTACTACATGATTTTTATATTTTCTTTTATTATTTTATTATTACAGGATTTATATAACGCCAACAGTTTGCGCAGCGCTTTACAATATAGGGAGGACATTACAATCACAATACAATTCAAGACAAGATGGTAAGGAGGGTGCAGGGCCCTGAGGGCTTACAATCTAAAAGTAAGGGAGGAGTGATACATGAGGAGGTAGCTGTGTGGGGATGAATTGTTAACACCTGCTAGCTCCAATGATGCAAATGCAATCAACATATTACCTTCATAAGGTCTCTGACCCCATGCTGGTTATAATTAGGGATGCACCGATATTTTTCAGATACCAGTGCCGTTACTTGTCATTTTCATAAGTACAGCGGGGATCCAAAAAAAAGGGACGGCGGAGGAGCCGCTGCCGTCCTGATACTGACAGGAGGACAGCGGCTCTGCTCTCCTCCCTGCCTGCCACTCAATCATTGTGATCGAGCGCCAGGCGGGGAGGAGAGCGGAGCCACTGTCCTCCTGTCAGTTTCAGGATGACAGAGGCTGTATGCATTGCCAAGCAGAGGCATATTGCGTGTACGCCAGGCACATGCGCTGCAGTGCGTTTTTAGAACGCATCACAGGGCATGATTTTTTTCTTTTGTAAAAAAACATTAATGTGACTGTGGCAGTGCATGGCAAAGCTTTGTGACACATTGCTGTGCATTGTGATACCTTGTGTTGTAATTAAATATACTCCTGTATCATTTTACCTCAACACAAACACCAACACAGCGCAAAAAACATTTATAACATAAATTGCTTATTTACAGTTCAGCAGTCCTTCATTTTTTTTCATAATCCCCCTTTCCACAGCCTTTCATTGGTGTGGCAGTATTAAAGTTAAGTGTTAGGCCTCATTCATAGTAAATAAAAGTAAATCACCGGCACATACAATGTGCCGGTGATTTACTTTTATTTACTATTAGTGTTTTGCACGGCGCCATCCGTGTGGTCACCTGGGCACCACATATAACTTGTGGTTTTGAGACCGTGGCAGTGCAAATGGGATTTGGACTTTGTTGTTAGGCCTCATTCAGGCGCCATTCACACCAGGGTGGAAGCGTTTCACCGTGATTTCCGCATGATTTTTTTAAAAGAGCATTTTTGGCTGCGTTTCAGCGCTGGAATGCAATTAAAAAAATATATATATAAAGGAATGGATGCATTCCTTTATATATATTTATAAAAACAAATCATACATTAAAACTAGGGCTGGTGGGGCGTGTCCGGCCGGCGATATAGCCTGTCTCCTCAAATGACATGAAGTCCATGCTAATGTCACTGAGGGAATCATTACACCAGGATTTGTCCTCTATGCTGGACAAACTATCTATTTCCATTAACAATGTAAAACACAGAGTCTCTCATGTTGAAAATAGAATTGGAGAGCTTTCCTCTGGCCACAACGCATTAGTGGAAAGTCACTCTGCTCATGAGGAAGAAATTCAATGGATCAAAACAAAAATTGCTGATCTGGAAGACCGTTCCCGCAGGAATAATATCAAAGTTAGAGGGATTCCAGAATTGATATCTTCTCAACAGCTCCATCAATTTATTACAGGCTTCCTCAAGGAGCTTATCCCACAGGCCTCAGATAGTGCTCTTGCTATTGACAGAGTCCACAGAATCGCCAAATCCCCATCATTACCAGACTCTTTTCCGCGTGACGTTCTGGCTCGCATTCATTTCTTTCGCACC
>NW_017309731.1:1927-2382 GCF_000935625.1 Nanorana parkeri | reverse complement strand
TATTCTTGACAAACAGCGTCAAGGTATTTTACTTATTGGAGTGGACTTCAATGCGATCACTGATCCTCATCTGGACTCGACCGCAGTGAATAGCCACTCTCATTGCTCCCTAGGTAAGCTTTTCCACCGCCATGGCCTGCTCGACATATGGAGATGTCAACATGGTAGCGAAAGGGACTACACCTTTTTCTCCCATGCTCATCACTCCTATTCAAGGATAGATATGTTTTTAACAGATACCACTTCGCTTCAATCATTGATCTCCTCCACTATTGAAACTATCTCTTGGTCTGATCATGCTCCAATAACGCTCAGTGTCGAGGACCATCGCCAACCCAGCTCTACTTTTGTTTGGAGACTAAATACCTTCCTCCTATCTCATCCGGAAATCTCCCATCAGATTTTAGATGCACAAATGATCTTCCCGACACTGACCGTTACACACTATGGAATGC
>NW_017309731.1:0-570 GCF_000935625.1 Nanorana parkeri | reverse complement strand
TAGGCCCCACAACCAATAAAATAGGTCTATTTGCGGATGATCTTGTCCTTATACTCTCTCGCCCACTAACATCCCTTCCCGCTGTAAAACACCTTCTAGACCGATTTAGCGAAGTCTCATATTACAAGGTGAGCAACACAAAATCTCACCTCCTAGGTCTCAATATTTCCCCCTCTCTACAACTAACTTTACAAGCAGCTTACCCCTATGCTTGGGCGAATTCATCCATCACTTATCTTGGCATTCAACTACCAGCCTCATCAATGAAACTATATGACTACAACTACAAACTGCTTCTCCAAACCATACCTAAAGACCTGGCCTCCCTCTCCAAATTTTACCTTACAGTATGCGGTAGAGTAGCAGCATTTAAAATGTTAATCCTTCCCAAAATACTCTATATCTTTCGAACTCTTCCCATAATTCCCCCCACCTCTTTTTTTACCCACATGCAAAAACTAATCCTCCGTTTCGTATAGCATAATAAGAAACCTAGATGTTTTGCACAAATCCTCTATATACATAAATTCATGGGAGGGCTCGCCCTTCCTAACCTCGCTAAGTACCACG
>NW_017309730.1:49600-49825 GCF_000935625.1 Nanorana parkeri | reverse complement strand
GAGGCGGAGTTCGAAGTCGCCACCATACTAGACGCAAGGAAATACAGGAGCAGGCTCCAATACCTCATCCGATGGAAAGGATACGGTACCCAAGATGACTCTTGGGAGGATGCGAAGGATGTGCATGCTCCCAGGCTGCTGAGGCAGTTTCACTTGAAGTACCCTCTCAAACCTTTCCCGCACTTGGGACCCCGGAGGGTTCCCTTGGGGAGGGGGTACTGTCAG